>NC_061068.1:12055923-12181974 GCF_021917145.1 Hypomesus transpacificus | reverse complement strand
TGGGTATAATGACTGGGTCATAGTCATTGTCAGTGTGTCCACTGAAGGAATGATTGGCAGTAATAGTGATAGACGTGGTGATAGTTATAAACACAGTAGTAGTCATAGTGATAGACATAGGGGTAGTCATGGTGATTGACATAGCGGTAGTCATAGTGATGGACACAGTCATAGACAGTCGTCACGGCAATAGTGTTAATCCCAATGATAGTCATAGTTACAGATCCAGTTATACTGATAACTGTTCATTAAAACTAAATGTTGTGACAGTACTGTGTTTAACTATGGTGTGTGTGTGTGTATGTGTGTGTGTGTGTGTGTGTGACCTGGTGTGTGTGTGTGTGTGTGTGTGTGTGTGTGACCTGGTGTGTGTGTGTGTGACCTGGTGTGTTTGGGTGTGTGTGTGTGTGACCTGGTGTGTGTGTGTGTGTGACCTGGTGTGTGTGGGTGTGTGTGTGACCTGGTGTGTGTGTGTGTGACCTGGTGTGTGTGTGTGTGTGACCTGGTGTGTGTGGGTGTGTGTGTGACCTGGTGTGTGTGTGTGTGTGTCCTGGTGTGTGTGTGTGTGTGTGTGTGTGTGTGTGTGACCTGGTGTGTGTGGGTGTCTCCTCTCACAGATGTAGATGAGTGTGAGGTGGAGCAGGCTAACTGTGCTCATGGCTGCCACAACACTCTGGGCTCCTTCGCCTGTGTGTGCAACACAGCCTATGAGCTGGGCGCTGACGGGAGACAATGCTACCGTGAGGCTCTGCTCTTCTGCATGTTCTTCTCCCTTCACTTACCTGTTACTCCTGTTACTCTCTGGGGCTTTTTGTGGCCTAAGCTAAAGTTTTCATTGACAGTGATTTTTGATGTCAATGTGTGTGAATGTGCGTATGTGTGTACATGTGTGTGCATGCTTGTGTGCACGTGTGTGTGTGTATCAGGGATTGAGATGGAGATTGTGAACAGCTGTGAGACCAACAACGGGGGCTGCTCCCACCACTGCCAGCACTCCACCAGCGGCCCCGCCTGCTCCTGTAACCATGGTTACCAGCTCCACGACGACCTCAAGACCTGCGTGGGTAAGATCCACTGGCTTCACCAGCTGGGAGACTCAGGGACTGGTACTGAAAATTGTCTTAAGGTGTTGTGTGTGTGAGACTGACTCTGAAAACTGTGTGTGTGTGTGTATCTGCTTTGTTTGGTAGACCTGGATGAGTGTGGGGAGGGCTCTTCGTGCTGTGAGCAGGACTGTACCAACTACCCAGGGGGGTATGAGTGCTACTGTGCTGCGGGCTACCGTCTCAACTCAGACGGCTGCAGCTGTGATGGTACGGTCCAACCTCAGTCAACCACCACTGGTTACATGAGTTTAACCTGGCTTGTGTCCAGGTGATCTTACATGTTTGATCAAGACTATGGATTCATAATATAGTGTTTGTGGGTGCGTGGGTGTGTGTGTATGTTTGTGTGTGTGTGTATGTATGTTTGTGTGTGTTTGTGTGTGTGTGTGCAGATGTAGATGAGTGTCTGGCGGCTAATGGAGGGTGTGATCACACGTGTCAGAACAACGCTGGATCCTTCCAGTGCTTCTGTCGTCGGGGCTTCCGATTGGACGAGGACCGGAGCTCCTGCATCCGTGAGTTCTCACAATAAGCCAATCAGACGAAATGACGCAACATCCTTAGAATAATGAAAAGGGGCAATTCATCCATCTAGATTGTTTTGGTCTGAGTTGTCGGGTTTTGGAGATATGGGCCGATTTAGATATGGGCGATATTTGTTCCCCTCTTTCTCCTTACCTTACTACCTCCTTCCTCCCCCTCCCCAGCTCTGGAGGACACAGTGGAGGCCCTGTCCAGCGGGGGCGCCATAGAGCTGCCCCTGCCCAGGCCCCAGCTCACCCTGCTGCAGGAGCACAGCCAGGCCCTGGAGCGCTACGACGACTACGAGGACGACGAGGGAGAGCTGCTGGCCGAGAGCACGCTGCAAGAGAAGTTTGGTCCGTGGTTCTGCTATACGCGCGCTTTGTAACCCTTTGCACACTTACGCACAAGTACTCGCATGCACTACTACGCGGCACATGTGGGAAACAGTTTGGTCCTCTTCCACCCCCTCCTTCTCTACCTCCTCTATCTCTTCCCCATACTCCCCCTCCTCCTCCTCCTCCCCTTCCTCCTCCTCCACATCCACTCGCTCCTCCTCCTCCCCCTCCCTGTTTGTAGTGCAGTGCAGTGGAGGGTGCTGCATGCAGGGGACTGTGGCTGAGAGCCAGCCAGGCTGGTTAGTGATGCCCAGATGGCTCCAGCTTTATTAGGCCTCAACACCAGCACACCTGGGGAGTGTCTGCCAGCGGCCTGGCCAAGCTCAGGCCTGGCTTCCTGGCTGCGTAATCACTAACAGACACCGTACATACCTCCGCATCCTCCCTACCGCTGTCTCCCTCCCTGCTGCTGTCTCACTCCTTGACTGTATTCCTCTCCTGAATAGTCTCACTCTTAACTAACTCTGGAACTACCTTACTCTCTACAACTGTCTCACTCACTCTGTTTTACTATCGAGAGCCGTCTCCGTCTCTTGAGCTGTCGCACCCTCTACAGCGAGGCGAGGTTGAGAAAGCTGAAACCTCGACCATCTGTATCTGTTCTCCACTACACTACTACACAACGACTGTGGCAGCCAAGACGCTGAATGATACAATTAGATCTTGTTTGCAGATGTGAATACATAGAATAGTTATTGTTACTAATCTCCTTGTGACGTTTGCAGTGTGTGTGAACGACACGTTTGGCCATGACTGCAGTGTGTCGTGTCAGGACTGCACCAACGGGGGGCGCTGTGGCCCGGAGAGGGACGGCTGTGTCTGCCCCGATGGCTGGAGTGGGCTCATCTGCAACCAGAGTGAGGGCACACACACACCTCTGTACACACACACACACTCACATACACACACTTATACACATGTACGTACACACAATTCTGTACACACACACACCTACACATTTCATGCACACTGACACCCACACACACATGCTCTCTCCAAGCATGCCCAGCCCTCGTGTGTGTGTGCCTGTGTGCAGCTTGTTCAGAGGGATTCTTCGGTAAGAACTGCTCCTTCCGCTGCAAGTGTAAGAACGGGGCCACCTGTGAGCCCGTCAGCGGGAGCTGTCGCTGCCCGCCTGGCGTCAGCGGAGACCTCTGCCAGGACGGTGAGTCACTCTCTCTGCCTGGGACAAATACACCTTCAAATATTTTCAAATACTTCAAATCTATTGTTGACATGTATTTGGCCTACAATATGCATTTAGTCCACTGAAGGCCTGAATAACAGCCAGTCATTCAACATAGCTGGGTGTGCAGCACAGATTGTTGCATTTCTGTTTGTGGTGAGATCGCAGTGCGGGTGTGGGTTGTGTTTGAAGTGGGATGTTGTTGCTCTGTGTCTGGTGAAAATAAATGCCATTCCTTGGCAGTAACCACTAAAATACCATTCAAATCAAGCAATTCTGCTCCTTGATTATCTGTATTATTTGAGTGGCACTTTGGATAAAATTGTCGGCTAGATGAATAAAATGTCAAACATCAGTGTGTATGGTGAGCGAGTGTGTCTGAGATCTGTGCCAGTGTGTGGTGTTATAGGATGTCTAAAGGGTGTGTGTGTGTGTGTGTGTGTGGTGTTGCAGGATGTCCTAAGGGCCTGTATGGGAAGCAGTGTAATAAGAAGTGTAACTGTGCCAACAACGGGCGCTGCCACCGCACCTACGGAGCCTGTCTGTGTGACCCTGGACTCTACGGGCGCTTCTGCCACCTGCGTAAGTCCTGCCCATGTCACCTTTCACCCCTCACCCCTCACTTCTCGCCTCTCACCTCTCACCTCTTTCCTCTCTTATCGTGCCTCACCTTTCTCCTAGTATAGTACCAGTTATTTTTGATCATTTACGTGGACATTTCTCTCATGTCTCATATCCACCCTCTCTCTCTCTCTCTCTCTCTCTCTCTCTCTCTCTCTCTCTCTCTCTCTCTCTCTCTCTCTCTCTCTCTCTCTCTCTCCTGGTCCAGCCTGTCCTAAATGGGCGTTCGGACCGGGCTGCTCCGAGGAGTGTAAGTGTGTCCAGCAGAACACTCTGGAATGTCACCGTCGCAACGGCGCCTGCGTCTGCAAGCCGGGTTACCAAGGCAACACGTGCAAGGAAGGTCAGTGTGCCTGTGTCTGTGCCGTCCACATCATCACTCGTACACAACCCCCGGTCCACCTCAGAGAAGATCTGCTGAAGATCTGCTGCCATCACACTTCACCAGAGTCATGTTCAGTCCCAGTGTGTGAGCTTGTCCATCTTCTGGGCTCTGGTCCTTGTGTAGAGTGTGACCCCGGCACCTACGGAGCAGGCTGTGAGAAGAAGTGCTCATGCCCTCCTGGAGTGTCCTGTGATCACGTGACAGGGAGGTGCCAACGCCACTGCCCTGCTGGTCGTCGTGGAGACAACTGTGACCAAGGTAGGTCCGTGAGGTCCCATCAGGGTGGGAGATGACATACTGCAATGGAAGAATGTAGGGACGGACATGTGGGGAGGAAGTAGTGAAGACTCAAAAGGTTGTTTGTGTGTGTCTGTGTTTGTGTGTGTGTGTGTGTGTGTGTGTGTGTGTGTGTGTGTGTGTGTGTTTGTGCGTGGCTGTGTGTGTGTGTTTCAGACTGTCCCCAGGGCAGGTTTGGAGAGGGCTGTGTCCAGGCCTGTACATGTACAGGAGCCCCGTGTGACAGAGTGACAGGACAGTGCCAGTGCCTTGCTGGTGCTAGAGGAACACAGTGTGAGAACGGTAAGAACACCAGAATGATACTGTGTTGTGATGATGATGATGATGATGAGTATGATGAGGATGAGGATGATGATGTCAGCAATGATTAGAATGTTAACAAGAATAATGATGATATCAATGATGATGAGGATGATGATGAGGATGAGGAGGATGATGATGATGATGATGATAATGATGATGACTGTCTCTCTCTCTGTGTTCCAGTGTGTGTGGAGGGCTGGTGGGGTGCAGGCTGCAGGGAGGTCTGTCCCCTGTGTGAGAACGGAGGAGTGTGTGACAAACACAACGGGACCTGCCTGTGTCCTCCTGGCTACATGGGCAAGCTGTGCCAGAATGGTCAGTACCTTCCACTGATCATGCCACCAATGGGATGATCAGGGTCCTAACATGCAGGTCGATGGGCACAATATTGGCATATTATACAAAGCCCTCTGTCATATTTATTGTATAAGGGGCTACATAAATACAGTTTGATTGATAGACATGACACATTTGTCATGACTATTGTGACATCACATGCAGTAGTGTGCAGTCAGTATCCAGAGAAATAGGCAGACAGACAGACAGACAGACAGACGGAGGGAGGTGCTAAGGATGGACGAACAGCTCTTTGTTATTGGTTGAGGGTTGTTAAGCCGCCTGGTCGGCTAGCTCCACCTCACACCCAGCCCACCAGGCCCCTCACCACCCAGCCCCCCAGGCCCCTCACCACCCAGCCCCCCAGGCCCCTCACACCCAGCCCCCGAGGCCCCCCAGGCCCCTCACACCCAGCCCCCCAGGCCCCTCACACCCAGCCCCCGAGGCCCCCCAGGCCCCTCACACCCAGCCCCCCAGGCCCCTCACACCCAGCCCCCGAGGCCCCCCAGGCCCCTCACACCCAGCCCCCCAGGCCCCTCACCACCCAGCCCACCAGGCCCCTCACCACCCAGCCCCCCAGGCCCCTCACCACCCAGCCCCCCAAGCCCCTCACACCCAGCCCCCCAGGACCCTCACCACCCAGCCCCCCAGGCCCCTCACACCCAGCCCCCGAGGCCCCCCAGGCCCCTCACACCCAGCCCCCCAGGCTCCTCACCACCCAGGCCCCTCACCACCCAGCCCCCCAGGCCCCTCACCACCCAGCCCCCCAGGCTCCTCACCACCCAGGCCCCTCACCACCCAGCCCCCCAGGCCCCTCACCACCAAGCCCCCCAGGCTCCTCACCACCCAGGCCCCTCACCACCCAGCCCCCCAGGCCCCTCACCACCCAGCCCCCCAGGCTCCTCACCACCCAGGCCCCTCACCACCCAGCCCCCCAGGCCCCTCACACCCAGCCCCCCAGGCCCCTCACCACCCAGCCCCCCAGGCCCCTCACCACCCAGCCCCCCAGGCCCCTCACCACCCAGCCCCCCAGGACCCTCACCACCCAGCCCCCCAGGCCCCTCACCACCCAGCCCCCCAGGACCCTCACCACCCAGCCCCCCAGGCCCCTCACCACCCAGCCCCCCAGGACCCTCACCACCCAGCCCCCCAGGCCCCTCACCACCCATCCCCCCAGGCCCCTCACACACAGTCCTATTCACACACACTTTCATAGTTAAGAGTAAATGTTATTTCAGTTTCGAAAACAACTGTCTCTCATAGGAATAAGTGGCAGATCACTTCAGCTTGGGTCACGGGAACTAACTGTGCTGAGTGTCTCAGTTGTGTCCGCACAGTGTGGTATATGGAGTGTGTGGTGTGTTAGTGACAGACTGTTCACGTCAGGTTGGTCTGGTTGGAAAGGAGCCATCTCAGCATGTGTGTTCTTTATAAAACATTATTTGTGTGTGTGTGTGTGCGTGTGTGAGCTCCAGCTTGCCCAACAGAACAATGTGCCCTGTATGTGTGAACGGTATGTATTTTAGTATGACATCATATGAAAATGAAAAATGGTATTATTTCAAAGAGCATGTGTGCTCCTGTGTGTGTGTGTGTGTGTGTGTTTTCATGTGTGTCTTTATGCCCTGCACGTGTGTGTGTCCTCTCCAGCTTGCCCGACGGGACGTTTCGGCGCGGGCTGCCAGCTGAAGTGTGTGTGTGAGAACAAGGCCATGTGCCACCCTGTGACTGGACGCTGTGCCTGTGCCCCTGGCTGGACCGGGCACAGCTGCAGGAGAGGTAGAGCTGGAAGAACTACACACACACAGACTATAAGCATAGACTCTTGTCGTTGGCATATCTACATTCCGATCAATTTAGTGTTATATCGACATGTGCATTCAGCAATACTTTGTCTTAGATTGTAACTCCAATAGAGGTTGGCTCTTAGATGTCTGCTCTGTGCAGCGTTCAGGAGATGAGAGGGACGACCACGCTATGAGAAAGGATTCCATTCATTTCCGAAACTAGCTGGAAATGAACTTCCAGAGTTTGAGTGTGGTGGTCAGCATGTCTTTCTCCTGTTTGGGCTGTTTCCATGGCAGCATGTGATGCGGGCCACTGGGGGGAGGACTGCGGCGAGTCATGTGACTGCAGGAACGGAGACGGGAGCTGTGATGTCATAACGGGACAGTGCAACTGTGAGGCCGGGTACACCGGAACACGCTGCCATCAGAGTAAGTAGGGTGTGTGTGTGGGTGTGTGTGTGTGTGGGTGTGTTTGCGTATGTGTGTGAGTATGTGTGTATGTGTTCTCTGGGTAATTCACTTTTTCTGTCTGTGAATCCCATCATTTGACTAGCATTTGTGTTTAGACATCTAGCCTTGCATGTACAGTATATCACATCAGATGTGTGGTTGTAAATGATGTCACACTTTTCCCTCCCAGAATGCCCGGCAGGGACGTTTGGTCTGGCCTGTCGACACCGTTGCCAGTGTGACAATCAGGGGTCATGTGATCACGTGAGCGGGGCTTGCACTTGCCAGGTGGGCTGGACCGGAACCTTCTGTGAGAAACGTAAGAAGACCTCATTTGACCTTCCTCTGCCTATGGCCTTTTACTGACCCTTTTTGACCTCCTTCATCCTACAATATACTCTCTCTGAGCTAATATAGACAGGAAGCCAGGCTACAGGAATCTCTCCTTATAACGCCACTAACTACAAACATTACCATGCTTGAAAATGGTAACCAGTCTTGGGTTGAACTTCCTTTCCTTCATTCTTTGATTCCTTGCATTCTCAAAGGGGACTTAGTGAGGGGCAATCCTTTTTCAGAGGTTAAACTCCTGTGCAGGTCGTGTGTGTGTTTACGTGTGTTCATGTGTGTTCTCCTGTGTGTGTGTGTGTGTTGCAGCCTGTCCACAGGGATTCTATGGTCTGGACTGCCAGGAGAAGTGTGTGTGTTTGAACGGAGGGAGCTGCAACCACGTCAGCGGAGTGTGTGTGTGCCGCGCCGGGTGGACGGGCCCGCACTGCAACCTGAGTCAGTCTGACATCATCACACACCTCAACACACACAGTTGCAGATGTTATGTTTAGAGCTACATTTGTGATGTTTAAATGTACACAATGTTTACATTCATACTACATATGAGATAGTTACAGTTTACAGATGTAAAGTAGTTTGCAGTTTACATTCCTAATGTACAGGTACATGACTGTGCCATCTGGTCCATGTGTCCTTCTGTCAGCTTGTCTGGCTGGTTTCTACGGAGACGGATGTAATCAAACCTGTGGTTGCCATAACAACGGCAGTTGTCACCCAGCGAGTGGGCAGTGTGTTTGTACGCCAGGCTGGACAGGGCCCAACTGCACACAGGGTGAGAGTGTGTATATGTGTGAGTGTTTATTAGGTGTGTGTGTGTGTGTGATAGAGAGAGTGTGCGTTTGTGTGAACATGTTTCTGTGTGTACAAACCTGTGAACAAGAAAACTCATTTTCCCAGAGTGCCCGGCGGGCTTCCACGGGGCAGACTGTCGCCAGCGTTGCCTGTGCCAGAACGGAGCCACGTGTAACAGAACCAACGGGCTGTGCACTTGTGCCAAGGGCTGGATGGGCACTGCCTGTGAGCTGGGTGAGTCCCTGGGTTAAGTAACCACAAGCTGCCATGGAGCAGAATCTCCCTTTCCAAACAGACCCTCTGGGATTGTCTAAAGGAAGGTTAGGGTAAGTTGTTAGCTTAGCTACCACATATGCTGGTGGTAGAAGAGCATGATATCCTGCCAGGAGTTCAGTAATGTGGACAGGCAGAATAACTTACTAACAACTTCTCCTAGGACTACAGAACAGAGACCATGTTCAACAGTGGCCTGTGTATTTTTTTTTTTTTTTACAGGTTTTTACTCATTGGCAAGTCCTATGTTTTTGGGGGATTTGGACTGCTGTTTTCTAGCAGTTTGCGTGTGTGTGTGTGTGTGTGTTTGTGCAAAGATGGTGGGAGGCTACTTGCTTCAGAGTCTCCTGTCTGCCTGGCTACAGCTCACTCCATACCTCACAGGACCTGTCCTCTTCCCTCACTCTCTCCTTCCTGCCTCTCTCCCTCCCTTCTCACCCCACATTTCACTCTCCCTTCGTCCCTGCCTCCCTCAGGGCTTGTCCAACACACATACTATATACACATCACCACCCTGCAGCTCCACACAGCCCCCTCTCCACTCCAAGGTTCCTGCAATAGGAAACCTCTAATCCTGCTGCTGGGGCTGTTGGTTTCTCCACTTAGTAGCTACATCATCACCTCTGAGTGCCAGCCAGCCAGCTAGGCAGCCATCCAGCCAGCCAGACCGCCGGCTCCAGTAGGAAGCCAGCCAGCCAGCCTGTCAGGCAGCCCCAGCCTGCCACCCATCCAGTTTGTCAGTTGCACTGTACTGTATGTCTGGCACCCGGGTCAAACCACAGCTTCTGGATGAGCCTCAGCTCCCCTCAGCAGGAATCTCATCCAGGCCTGAGTATTTCCATGTCGATGAGGATGTGGTTCCTCCGCGCTGACGTGTGGTCTCTCTGTCTCTCTGTCTCACTGCCACATCTGACTGACAGACATGAGAGGAGGCTCACTGGGTCAATGTGTTTGTACCTACTGTGGCCCCCGCATGCACAAACCTTGGATAAATAGATTACGTATGTGTGTGTGTGTGTGTTCCAGAGTGTGTTCCGGGTCGGTTCGGGGAGGACTGCCAGCAGCAGTGTGTGTGTGACAATGGAGGCCTGTGTGACAGACAGACAGGCCAGTGCAACTGTGGTCCTGGCTGGACTGGAGAGCACTGTGAGAAAGGTAAGACTGGGTAGGGGGGCCTGTGTCTGTGTGTGTTTATCTCTCCCTGTCTCCCCCAGCCTTCCCTAGTCTCTCCTAGTCTCCCCCAGCCTCCCCTAGTCTATTTCACCCCCAGTCTCTCCCAGTCTCTCCCAGTCTCCCCCAGCCACCCCTAGTCTCTGTCTCCCCCAGTATCTCCTAGTCTCTCCTAGTCTCTCCCAGTCTCCCCCAGTCTCCCCCAGTATCTCCTAGTCTCTCCCAGTCTCCCCCAGTCTCTCCCAGTCTCCCCCAGTCTCCCCCAGTCTCCCCCAGTCTCTCCCAGTCTCCCCCAGTCTCCCCCAGTCTCTCCTAGTCTCTCCCATTCTCCCCCAGTCTCCCCCAGTCTCTCCTAGTCTCTCCCAGTCTCCCCCAGTCTCCCCCAGTCTCCCCCAGTCTCTCCCAGTCTCCCCCAGTCTCCCCCAGTCTCTCCTAGTCTCTCCCATTCTCCCCCAGTCTCCCCCAGTCTCTCCTAGTCTCTCCCAGTCTCCCCCAGTCTCCCCCAGTCTCTCCTAGTCTCTCCCAGTCTCCCCCAGTCTCCCCCAGTCTCTCCTAGTCTCTCCCATTCTCCCCCAGTCTCCCCCAGTCTCTCCTAGTCTCTCCCATTCTCCCCCAGTCTCCCCCAGTCTCTCCTAGTCTCTCCCAGTCTCATCCCCTCCCTCCTCCCCCACAGTGTGTGGCCTGGGCCTGTTTGGAGCCGGCTGTGAGGAGAGGTGTCAGTGTAACCATGGGGACTCCTGTCACCACGTGACTGGAGACTGCCACTGCTCTCCTGGATGGAGGGGACCCCGCTGTGACAAAGGTAGCTGTCATTGTTCTGGACTCTACTGAGCTTAGATCTAAGCTACTGTACTGTACTGTGTGCATCTACTCTCCTCTGCTCCTATGGACCCTGCATTCATCCATGCAAGTCACTGGTGTTCTCAGACAGACCACTGTGTTGCTTCAGTTCATTGTTGTTTCTGCTCGTTTCTACTTTCCACTGTAAACCCCAAATCCATTCAGAATCCTCCTAGCTTTTGTGGAAACAAATTACATCCAACTATTTACGTAACCTAAACAATTTGTTCAAGTGAATAGTGATTCCTCAAATCGATTACGTTTAATCCAAATCGTTTTTAATGATTTACTTAAGAGATTAGATCACTTAAATAATTCGATGTCATCAGTTCCAACAAAAAGTTTTGAGTCAAAGTGTCATTCCAGAATGGTCTAATGTGACAGTGACTGATGTTCATGAACCCCCCCTCCCCCCCCCCCCCCCCAGCCTGTCTGCCGGGCAGCTACGGCCAGGGCTGTGGGCTGAGCTGCCTCTGCCCCCAGGGCTCCTCCTGCCACCACGTCTCTGGGGAGTGTGGCTGCCCCCCCGGCCTCACGGGGAACGGCTGTGAGCAGGGTGAGTATCCACAGCCACACCTGATCTTCCAAGGCCACAGCCTGGTCTCACCATCACATCTCTCTATACAAGCACCCCCACAGCACCCCCACGTATGTCGTTCACTTTGATCACGAGTATCACCTCCCGATGATGTCGCCTCAACCCTCAAGCTGGGTTTAGGAGAGAAGTGTGCCATTTTGCTAGATAAACTGTACCCATCCTATGCTTAGATTCCCCCCCCCCCCCCCCCCCCCTTTGAACTGGCGCTGAGGACATCTGGAACAGGGCCTTCCGCACAGCTGGATGTCAGATCTGGAGATGGTTTCCAATTCTTTATACATGGAGGCTGTAGCTAATCTTATTTACATATCTTTGTGTGTGTGTGTGTGTGTGTGTGTGTGTGTGTGTGGGTGGGTGTGTGTGTCTGTGTGTGTGTGTGTGTGTGACTGTGTCCTCAGGCTGTCTGCCAGGGACGTTTGGACTCAACTGTAACCAGGTGTGCCAGTGCTCTGAGACAAACCAACACTGCCACCCTGTGACTGGGTTGTGTTACTGCGCCCCAGGGTTTCATGGGCCGCGATGTGACCAGAGTACGTAGCAAACACTCAGGGCCCTCTTCTACTTGAAACACTCTTCTACTGCTAGTGTTTGTCCACAAAGTTTCTCATTTTAGCAGTCCGTTTTTATCTCGTCAAGGTGTTTGACGATGTTTACTTTCTTTTAGTTAATTAATCGATCAAATTCAATTGAATTGAATACAAAAATGATATCTCTCTTAGTCTTCACTGATGGTCCCTGATCAGTAAATGCCTCTATTCATCCATAGTCTCCCCTCACTAAAGGTCTCTCCTCCTTCAAGGTCTGTCTTCACTGAGTCTCTCCTCATTTGTGGTGTGTGTGTGTCTGTGTGTGTTTGGATGTGCACGTGTGTGTGTGTTTGTACGTGTGTGTGCTTCACAGAGTGTGCGGCGGGCCATTACGGGCCTAACTGTGAGAGGAGGTGTCAGTGTCTAAACAGGGCCAAGTGCTCCGCCTCCACTGGCTCTTGTGACTGCCCACCTGGATTCATAGGGGCACACTGCAACATCAGTGAGTTCACCTTCATCACCTCATCTGCAACCCAGTATCTCCATCATTCTAACCTTCCAGACGTAGTTTGGGCCAACTAGTGCAGTGCCGGTTGACGGTGAACAGGGTTATATATATTTCTTGCAAGACCCTTGGCTCCATTACTTAATGCAGCTCAACATGGCAGTGGATGTATATATTTATATTTATTTGTCGCTGCTTCAAACAACTTCACGCACAGTGGTTCTCGAGATACTGGAGACACAGATAGACAGACACACACAGAGATTCCTGCCTTTAAAGTAGGAAACCAGCGTCACATCTCAGCTGTCTACAGACAGTAGTCAGGCATTGCAATAACCTTACTGTATTGAGTATGGTAAATGTTCAAATGTGTGTGTGTGTGTGTGCACCAGCTTGCCCAGCGGGTCGGTATGGTCTGGACTGTGCCAGGGTGGCGCTGTGTGGAGAGGGGGCGCAGAATGACCCCGTCTCAGGCAGATGTGTGTGTTGCCCTGGGAGACGGGGAGAGGACTGTGGACATGGTAGGGTTTCAGGAGTTGGTTTGAATTGGAGTGATACTGCTTAGAGCACGTCTTAGCTTGCTGTCCCTTCAAAACATATAGTCGTCAATAATCAATGTTTGTGTGTGTGTGTCCAGGTTGCGCCCCAGGCTGGTTCGGAGCAGACTGCCTCCAGCAGTGTAACTGCAGTAACGGGGGGGTGTGTGACGCTGTGTCTGGTAACTGTACCTGTGGCCTTGGCTGGACAGGACCTCGCTGTGACACAGGTGAGAGAGCACAGCTACTCTGGAACTGGAGAGTCGAGGGCCACAGTTGGTCTAGAACATGAATTTGTGTTTATTCAAATGTCTGCCTTGGTTTTGTTGTTGTGACTGTAGAATGTTTCTGTTTGTCTAACCTGTAAACTGCTGAAGAAGTTAACAGTGTGTGGAATGGAATGTCGTTTTATCACTCATGACCAATTGAATCTGTGTGTGTGTGTGTGTGTCTGTGTGTGTGTGTGTGTGTCTCTGTGTGTGTGTGTGTGTGTGTCTCTGTGTGTGTGTGTGTGTGTGTGTGTCAGAGTGCTCTGCTGGAAGGTTTGGTGCTGACTGCCAGCTGAGCTGTGAGTGTCAGAATAACAGCACCTGTGACAGGGTGACAGGAACCTGCCAGTGTGGCCCAGGGTACTACGGACGCCAGTGTGAGCATGGTGAGGCTTCAGTACACACACACACACAGAGACACACACAGACACACACACAGAGACACACTCACACACACACACACACACACACACACAGAGACACAGTCACACACACACACACATAGACACACACACACACACAGACACACAGAGACACACACACACACACAGAGACACACACACAGACAGACACACTCAGACATGTTCACACACCCAGACATAGAAATGCACACACACACACACACACACAAGTACACACAGAAATGCTCACACAACCCACACAGTCCAATCTACACACAGAATGATACAATACAAACACATCAGCATACACCAGCCGAAACAACCGCATCCAGTGTCCATTCAGGGTGGTGGCACCAGCCTAAGGTAAGCCGTGCCCTTCCCTCTCCTCTCCAGAGTGCCCCCCAGGTCTCCACGGCCCGCTGTGCCAGCTCCAGTGTGACTGTGTGAACGCAGCGTCCTGCCAGCCCTCCTCTGGCCAGTGTATCTGCCCGCCTGGATACCATGGAGCCCGCTGTCAGAGAGGTGAGCTGGACACTAGCGTTCGTTTAGCCTAGCCTAGCTATGGAGGCGAACAGGCCACTACAATTATGTTAGCCTAGTCTGGCCACATAGATAAGCAGGCCACTAACATCCAGAGTTAGCCCAGCCTAGCCTGGCCTCTGATCAAACTGTATGTTTTGCAACATAACACCACAGGTTTATTAAATATTGTATCCAATATTGTACCCCTCCTTATCCATCTCTACCCCCTCCCCCTCCTCTCAGAGTGTGAGCAGGGCACGTTTGGCCAGGGGTGTGCAGGAGTCTGTGACTGCGAGGAGGACGTGCCCTGCGACCCCTTGACTGGCAGGTGTCTGTGCTCCTCAGGGAAGACAGGTGCCAGGTGTGACACCGGTAAGACTGACTGGGTGCAGCGCCTCTTAACCTGTGTACATAGTTAAACAGACTATAGTCTTACCACTCTCTGTGTGTGTATATGGTTTGTTGTGCTTGGTTCTGTGTGTGTGTGTGTATATGGGTTGTTGTGTCTGGTTCTGTGTGTGTGTGTGTGTGTGTGCGATCAGACTGCAAAGCAAACCGCTACGGGCCAGACTGCACAGAGAGCTGTGAGTGTGACAACAGGGCCCAGTGTGACCAGCGCAACGGCCGGTGTACCTGTCTTAACGGCTGGATAGGACTCACCTGTCAGGAAGGTAATGTCACTCACACACACACTTCCAACAGGGATGCTAGGTGACAAGCCCGGAGACACGGGCGCCGATACCGTGGGTGCTCCGGAGCTCGAGCACCCACGTGTGCCAGACTGCCAGTAGGCTACATTCAGTAGGGGTGGGAATCTTTTGGTACCTCACAATTCGAATCGATTCTTGGGGTCAGGATTCGATTAAAAATTGATTTGTCATCAAATTTCAATTTAATATGTGCTTACATATAAACGGGATCCCCCTTCTATACTTAGAAATAACATATTACTTATATGATATCAGTTAAATTAATTATCAATTCAAAACAAATCATGTGTATCAATTTTTTCCTCCACCCTTAATATTCAGTAGCCTACTTTACAGCTTTATTATCAATTAATAGGCGTGTGTTCGTGTGGGCCCCCATGGAGGAAAACATAAATCGGCACCGATGCCCGGAGAGACGGAGTGACTGGAAGTGACCTGACAAAAACGCATAATCTGCAGATTTAAACACCTCCACTTTTTTACCCATAAATGTTTTTGCTGACACTGGGTTCGGTCGGGAAACTGGATTGAGCAGACATGATGACTCGACGCTTCCCCCCCCACAGGTTCCTTCTCAGGAAGTTGTTCGTCTCTAATGAGTCTCTCCCGTGGAGACCAGGGTAACATGACTAGGAAATAGCCTCAATCTTTACTATTACACTGAGTAGGTTTTTAGGCACACATACTCAGCTCTTTTTTTCTGCCTGATGATACATGGGGGGTGTGCTTGAAGCCATGGCATCTGGTGACATTTATTTAACGACATCACCTCCAAACTCATTTTTTCAATTAATATAAAATGTCCATAATGTTCAAATATTGGAGGAAAAAAACGTTTTCATGGGGTGAACTTACATTTTCACGTTACTAACGGACAAACACACAACTGAATTGCAGTATCTTAAAAAAAATATATTTTTTATTGATGAAGATTGCATAGATTCAAATCTGTAAAAAAATAAATATACAAAACACTTGTGGCTTTTTTGTTTAAAGGTAAGGTTAAAGTCATATTGCTACCTACATAGCTAGCTAAAAGGGGTGAAAGGGATTCAAACCCAAGCCCATGCAGTGAGGCCTTAGCTAACATGGTACACACACTTAACCAGTGAGTTACCAAGGCCCCAATACAAAATAAAAGACCAATCCAAATGTTTCCATATATTTATAATGTTGTTGTAATTAGTTATCCTTTCGTCTCCTCAGGTGGATCCCCACGCCTCACCAACAGAAGCAGGAGAGACGACCCACATCAAGACAATGTTTTATAGCGCCCCCTCCTGGCCAGAAGCTGCAACACACCCTACCAACCAGCCTCCCAGGAACAGAGGGCAGCACCACTGACTTGACTGAATGGAGTCGACAGAATGAAAGGAGAACGTGGAGGAGATTCAGACAGACTGGGCCCAGACCCAGCTGTGGACCAGGACGCTCTCAATGGCCAGTGTGGCTGCACGGCACGCACACACGGAGAAGTTCGACTCTCTGCTGAGAAATGCACACACTCCGTGCTTGTTCTGATATGGGCACTGATTTTATATATGTGTATGTGTGTGTGTGTGCTCTCTGAATCGTGCAGGGGCTAGTGTTTGTGCTCATGTATGTACAATACTGTGTGTGTGTATGTGTGTGTGTGTGTGTTCTTCTCTAGTGAGAGCCTAAGAAACATCCAGAGTTCCTTTCAGATTTCGGAGTTCTGCTTTGCTGAGGATCTGTTACATTTGTTCGGTAAACCATCTTATTAATTGTTTATGCTAATGTTTTGTACATTTTTGTTTGCCATCTCTCATTACTTAATTCATATGTGGTGTTCCTAGATTGCAGTATATCCATTGTATAGAGATAAATTATAATGAAAGCCAGAGAGCTATTGCTGGATGTGATACCACAGTTTCATCAACCAAGCCACCAAACATGGCCCATGTTGCGATTATGACCTCACAAAAGTGCATTCATAATTAAGGTGTAGCTATGTACTCTACAGTACTATGACCTCACAGATGTGCACCAATAACTAAGGTGCAGGCAAAGAACTTACTCTTTGGTGTAGGTATGTACTGTACAGATGACCTCACGGATGTGCATTAATAACTAAAGTCTGGTTATGTACTGTATTATGACCTCACAGAAGTGCATTATTAACTAAAGTTTATTGTAAATGAATGCCATGAAGTTGCGTTTGCCCGTCAATGTATGAAGTGATATGCTATAAAATGTTGGTGCTACGGTTTCTATTTAACCCCCTGTGCTGTGGTGTTACTCATGGGACTAGGCTGGCCTCATAGCCGTCGCTATGGTAGAGGTAGTTCCTGTGCTCTGGTCATGCCTGTGTGCTGAAGGTAACTCTGCCACCCAGCTCCACAGGGAGCCGTGTGGACGGCTTGTCTTCTTGAAGCTGATGTTGTCCCGTGTGCTGGCTTCCCCTCCTGAAGGAGACCTTCATGGTGTTCCAAAAGCGTGTCATGGTTATGTATCCGTAGCTGTTGAAGGGGGCACGTCGGGTGTGATTGCCCACACACACACACCATTACAACAGGATCTGAGGAGACAGGTGCCCACCCAGTTCAAGGTCACCCCTCTTTCAGAACATCCTGTGTGCGTAGTGCTATTAAGTGGGAGGGTAGCTTTAGCTCCGTAGTAAAGACTGGAGATCAAGAGGTTCCAATTGCCCACTTGTGTACATCACTGAATAAAATCACCTACTAAATGAATACATAACATTATATGTTATGTTACATAACATTAAGTGTTCTATATTGAAATCCGATAAAGTCTATCATATGAAGATGAAAGCTATCATGGACCGTGGAGGGTCATGATGTTGCAGCTGTGCAGATCTCATTCACAGAAGCAGCCGTTTCAGTTTGTGCATCCTAAACCAAATAGGACCCACAGCTCTCCTGCCAAGCAGAGAAGGGAGTGGACAACACAAAGACAGAGACACAGGAAATTGTTATATATCATTTTTTTTTAATGTTGTTCGTTGTCATTTCATTAAAGACCAAAGCTGTACATTTTGTCTAAATTTGGATTCAAGCACAGTGCAGTTAGCAATGCCTGCAAACGAAAAGAAAACCAGAAAGAAAAAGGCAGAGGTGATCACGACCATAAATATATACAAAGTTCAAACTATGTACAAACAGAAGATGTCTCTCTCTCTCAGGATAGCTCCATTTCTAATGAGGGACTCCATCTTCTACTCGCAGCATTCATGGTAACTAACAACGCTTTATTTTCAGAGTCAATCTCTCCTTACATTGATACAGTATGAAGAGGGGAAAAGATTCAAACCCCATCTCCCCTCACCTCTTTTATCTACCTACATTTAACATTAAAGGCTCCAACATGACAAATCTGTTTTCAGCTGGCTTGTTCCATGAGAATGGGGAGTTATATTATTACCTATACCAGGTGGGTTGAGTTTCTGATAGGTCGATTCAAAGCTACAGTAATGGATGACTGTCTAACAGCTGGCAGGATTGTACAATCCTTTAAGAACGTCATTTTAAGATGACATTCTTTAACTCTACATCCATTTGTTGTTTTTGATATGTTGGTCAAGTTGTTAGTACTAAGAGGGGCACCACAGATATATAACTGAGTTTAGCTCTACACTGGTCAGGGTAACTGTGACTAGGCCTTTACTGGTCCAGGTTAGTGGGACAAAGTCTACACTGGTCTGGGACGCTGGTATTTGGTGTACATCAGTCTAAGTGACTGGGACTAGATGTATACTGGTCCATGTTACTAGGACTACGTCTATACTGGTCTTGGATACTGGGACTAAGTTGATAATATGGTCTGATTAACTAAGACCATGTCTACACTCGTCAAATTTACTGGGACAAGATCTACACTAGTCCAATTGACAGAAACTAAATCTATAATGGTCCAATTTACTAGGACTAGGTGGTCTATGCTGGTCCAATTTACTGGGAGTTTGGGACTAGGTCTATACCAGTCAAATTTCCTGGGACTAGGTTTTTACTGGTCTGGATGAGTGGAACATAGTCTACACTGGGTGTTGATGACTGGGACTAGGTCTACAGGACATGTACATGGTCATTATCACTCAGTTCTTTACAGAAGGGTTGTTATCACCTAGGTAACCAGCAAGGCGCTAGGAGGATACACAGGTCAAAATGAAAGCGATAGTACGAGGGAAACTAGAATCTCATCCACGTCTGAGGATGTCCGGTTTGCTCAGACAAAATCCTGCTGATTGGAGGGCCGTCAGGTCTGGACTGGAGTTCAGTACTTTTCAACACGATGGCTTTAATATGTCACACTCTAACGTCACACTCGTTTTATTTCCCTGCTAAGAGAAGCTAGACACACAGAAAAACAGGAGTTCTGAATCGATCGCATATTTGTCATTGATTCTGTTTTTTTTTTCTCTCTTTTTCCTCAGAGAAAACTTGAGTGACTTTCGTCACTTCAATTCACTCAGACCACACATGACAAAATAAATGTACACCTCCCAACAGATACAACCGACCTTAACAACAAATAGGCCTACACCCCCCCCCCCCCCCCCCTTTCCCCCAGCACACACAGTGGTTTCATCGCGACGCGTCGGGCCAGATGGAAGGACTAAACACACGCCTCATTCACACGGCCCCACACGCGCCATTCAGATCCTTCCTATCCTGCCGCGTCTCCTCGCCGCTTCGCCTGAGAACATCCGCAACGACCTCCGCGTGCTCCCGATCGCCGTGCACGCCTTGCAGACACCGCGGGGTCTCTGCGGTGGGTCGCGACTCCTCGTTAGTCACATGGGTAAGTTAGTAGCTGCGTGAGCGCGTGGCCTTTTGCTTGTCCGGCCGAGGTCCCCGGAGTTAGGAACAGGAGGAGGAGGGTCCATGCTTGGAGGACACAGGAGTGGCTCATGCTAGCCACTTGGTCACAGTAAGAGGGCGCCAGACAGCCAGGAGGGAATGGACGGCAGACACATTGACGTCGGCCCTCCAGTGGGACGTGATCCAGCAACACTGTTCTAGAACAAGTTTGTCTGTCGTCTGAGTAAAGAAAACACCTTATCGTTCCTAAAGCTGTTTATAGTGCACGTATAGATGGATATGAGGACATATTCGTCAAGCCCAACAGCCTGGTCGAGTGAAGATACATGGGGGTATACTGCAAGTGCATAAGTCCATACCATAGATAGATTATTAAGCTCGATAGTACATGCTTCATGACGAGGATGGGGGTGTGTGTGTGTGGGTGAGACACACTTGAACGTGCCGTCGAAAGATGTCGGGATGTCTTTGGCTTGAGCCACGTGGAAATGTCTCTGGGTCAGACAGAAAGTCGCTTACAGTGTCCACGCATGTTACAGTGTCCTCACCATCGTCAACCACCACAATACTAATGACAGGTGTCTGCGCAGCACACAAGTCTCTCACATTCTGTTTCAATCCCTGAGCTGCTGACTAGAACCAGCCTCCCAGCCTTCCCTTCATCCCTCCGTGTCTGCTTCCTAGCTTTCTTTTTCTCAGAGTTTGTCTCAGAGTTTGGCCAATTGTCTTTGAAAATGTGAAGACTTGGAGACTAAGCCACTTTGCTCTGATTAGCGACTGTCTATGTCTGTCACACTTTTGGAAATCAACTCTGAACCCTGATTGGCCATCCTGACACGGGGTTTGTGTCAAAGATTTGGAGAGAATAGTCAAATTGTAATTACAGAATAAGTGGGTCAGAGCAAGGGCTTATTTAGGGATGAATAGGGGGGATGTAGATGGAGACTAAATTCAGGTTCGATAAGGTTTGAGTAGGAGTCAAATAGATGGTGGAGTCAGAGTGTTGTAAGGATTAAGTAAAGGTTGAGTGTTCAGTGGGGATGGAGTAAGGGTGACCAGGGGTCATTGAGAGTCCCAGGCCTGTTTACTCCCACATCCAGCCCTGACACCCTCCCCTCACTGGACCCTCCCCTGTGGATTACCTGTTTCCGATTGGACAGGTGAAAGCAGGATAGTGTCCAATCCAAACAGCCAATAAGAGGATAACTTTAAGGAAAATTGCTTCAGTCCAATCACCTGGTTGACCTGTGGGGACTGGAGCAAGAGCGTAGGGGCTGATCTGAGATGGAGACAACTGGACCACAACTATGCAGGAGAGAGAGGAGGAGTGCTGGAAAGGAAGGCTCAGAGGGGAACTCTTAGTGAACTACCTAGAAGCTTCCATCCATCCATCCAAAACAGTATATATACCCATCCTCCCATCCTCCACCCATCCTCCTCCTGCCCTCCAACTCCCTCCCTCCATGTCTCTACAGTACTAAAGTGCTAATCGTTTCCCAGCCTGGGCACAAGGCTGGTTGATGAAGAGAGTAGACAGTGAGAACAGATAGACCCTGACAGGAGGCCAGGCCTGGAGACATAACCTCCAGACACAGACAAGTAGCTATGGTGCAACAGGAGGAGCTCACGTGTTGTCACACGGTCCAAACGGTCATTCCCATTGGTATGCAATCAGTTCTTAGAAAACAAAGCTTAAAGTAAATAGATCTGTCTGCCAAGCAAGCGTGTGCTTATTAAGATATATATATATATATATATATATATATATATATATATATATATATATATTATTATATATGTATTATTTTCTTCTTCAACTTCAAAAATGTATTTTTATGTGTGTATATATATATATTTATTTTACTTGTTTCAGCTGAATTTAATGTATAACGGTTTTATTATCTATGAGCGCGTATTCTTAACAACCTTTCCATGTCCTGTTCTCTCGCCATCTTCCCTTATCCCTGGAGGTGACTATCTGTCTCAAGGTGGAGGGCTTGCCCCCTCTTCTCCTTTCCCTTTTGGTCTAAATGAGTTCCCCTGGGTGGGCCAGGTGTGGCCAGACTCATGCGCCAGGGGCTCACTCAGTAAAAGCTCAAGCAAACAGAGGATCAGGCAGAGGTTGGGGGGGTTGGGGGGAGGGGGTGCAGCCCTGGGTGGGGTTAGGAGCGGTAATCCTTTTTACTGTAGGGCTTGTTCCCCAGGATGCTGTCCACCTCGTGGGTGATGGAGGAGGATAACTTGGGAAGGACCTGCAGGGGAGATCACAGTCAGCCATGTGTGAAGGAGGAGCAGGAACACACACACACAAGCACAGCACAACACAAACACACAGCATGGTATTTCTCGCTGCCATAGAGCGGACCAGCCTACAGCATTTGCATACTGTATATACAGTACATCTCATGAGAACATTATGCCAAGGCCATGGTAATGTGAGCGTAACATTTGAGAAAATAAATATCAAATGCACCCACTGAGACCCCCGTTTCCCCAACACACACACACGCACAAACACACACGCACACACACACACACACGCACACACAGTTCTGCCCATCGAAGTGTAGGGGAGAAGGAGTTACAGTCCGGTTCACCTCAGGCCAGACAGACTGTGTTGAGAGGACAAGAAACCCTATTGGTTTGAAAATCCCATTAACCGAATGCATCTTATCAAGCAGAGGCAGAGCCTGGAGCCAGTCACATAACACTGACGGATGACCTTATCAACTCGTACAGCAAAGCATCCATGCATATTACGGCTTTATGTGTGTGCGAGAGCGCTGCCGTATTCCACAGAGCTCTGGATTGGGATGCACGAACATTCGGACCAGAACCATTAAAAAAGAGCCGCCAGTCATAAAGAAATGAATGGACACCAATAACACTTTTTTACCCCCGCATCTACACACACACGGTCGCGAACATGGCCACAGTACAGAAACATGGACACAAACATACACACGCACACACACACACACACGCGTGGCCTTACCTGTATTGCTCCAATGTTCTCCATCAGCTGGTCAGCGTTGGACGCTCCTAACAGGACGGAGCTCACGCCCTCGTTCCTCAGGCACCACGCTGCAGGTGACGGGTAAACAACAACAATGACATCCTACCCACTGACAACACACACACACACACACACACACGTAGGCAACAACAACAAAAAGGCACGCATCCACTAACACCACATCGACGCACCCACACAACATCAACTAACGCATGCAGTAACACTACAGATGCTACACACACTACACAAATGCTCTACACGCCCTACGACACACCCAACCTGGGCCTTTCTTCATTCTGGTACACATACCCAATCACACTAGACATAACCAATCACAGTAAACATGACCAACACATACCCAATCACAGTAAACATGACCAACACATACCCAATCACAGTTGACATGACCAAAACCAATTCAAACCCCAACTGTCAAGCCAACAACCACTTCATGACACACACACACAACCACTCACACACATACACACTCTACATGTTTTCACTCAATCATTCAAGGGAGAGTGGACCTAAGATGATTACATAGTAGGCACTGAGGGTGTGGAGACGTCGAGTAATCCTGCTGGATTATAATCTCCATTTGTATAGAGCAGGGATGACCATGCAGCCGTCCTCCAGGAACAAAGAAGGGATTGTTCCTCCTGGATTACCGTGGAAATGAAATGCTGACAAAAGGATTTCCTGCGGTCAGTACAAGAGTATCTGGACCAGGAAGACAGGGTTGTCATTTCTATCCTCAATATATCACCTTCTCCAAATACCACTGGGCCCAGGGTCAGGGCCCAGGGTCAGGGGTCAGGCCTGACAAGTATTTCACCTTTATGACTTCCTTTAATCTGTTTAAGGTACAGTACGTCAAGATAGTGTTGCATCTACTACTCTACATGTACTAGGATGATGCACTGAACAAGGCTATCCACTAAATCTGCACTTTCATTTTCTGTGAAAGAAAAACGGTCAAACTAACAATCCAGGAAGTAGATGTGTGGATGTGAGTCCTCTCAGCTTGTCAAAAGAAGAACCTGGGGTGCATGTTACCTAGCTGTTGGCTAATGGTCTGGCTAGCTAGCTGTGGCCTGATGTCTTAGAAAGTAGACTCTAGGCTAACGGATTAGACAGCTAACTCTAGTATAATGGATTAGATAGCTAGAGGTTGGTTTACAGTCTGGGAAACCTAATCTATAACTTCAATACTGCAGGAGGGAAAAATCTGCCCTGATCTGATCTGGGATGTGATCCTCCAGATTTACAGCCTCTCTCCTTTCACTCCACCTCTCCCTCCTCAGGCCCTCTCTCCTAATCTGCCTCCCCGGACAGAGCATCTGTCAACACACACATTCCCCCCTCCGTCCCGCCTGACTGGGAATCAATACCGGCCACTCGCACAATTTATGTCTGGGATGCCCTTTTTACTGCTGACACGGGGAAAGGGAAAACTCCTGTACAGGCACACACACACACACCCACACACACACCCACACACTCACTATTGTGCCCCATGAACACATGCAGTACTGTGCAATGCATCGCCATTCAGAACCATAGAACCAGACTGGCTGTCCTTAACACTACTACCACCACTGAGCACAATAAAACAACAATACACACATTCACTCACTCGCTCACTCGCTCACACGCTCACTCGCTCACTCTCACACACACACACAACGGTCAGTCACCGGAGCGAGCGTGCGGCAGAGGGGACGGACAGACAGACAGAAAGAGAGAGAGCGGCAGAGTGTGGTTGTACCGATGGCTAGCTGTGGCAGAGTGCAGCCCAGCCTCTCCGCGATTGCCTGCAGCTCTTTCAACTTCGCCTGCTGACGCCGGCCCTCCTCGCTCAGGATCTTGTCCTTCAACCACTGGTAGCCCTGTCGGAAACAACAGCAGCAGCACACCGGCTCAAAACCAGAGCCCTGCCCGCCACCGGCTACACGGAGGCCAACCGCTGACAGCCAGGGCCCTGCTTTCAAACATCGCTGCTCTGGCTTCCAGGAGGACCTCACCTCCCTCCGCCTCGCCTCTACCTGCCCAGGGGGACCCCTGCCTGTGTGTGTGTGTGTGTGCCGGGGGTCATGCTTTCACTCATTTGAGTTAGGACTGGAGAACTTAAAGATTGGTCTAAGAATAGCAGGGGGGAAAGGTTTAATTGCTCACTAGTAGAGATATTGACGACAGATTCAAATCTCCCTTCCTGTAAGTCGCTTTGGGTAAGCGTCTTCTAAATGATCCATTTACGTAAGAGGAGTGGATGTGTGTGAGCTGCTACTGGGAGCTAGCTCAGCTGAGAGGGCTGAACACGTGTGTGTCTATGCTCCTAATCACGACTGAACCTCCGCAGAGAAGATGTTTTGTAATGAGCTGTGCTGTGCACGCGAAGTAGCAACATGTCAACAGCAAGATCGTCACACACCCCACCAACGACGACACCACAAACACCCACTGGCCTCACGCCACACCGCAGAGGTAACACACACACAACCTTCAATGCACACACAGCGCCCCTTGTTTCTACACACCACTGAGACAGAGTCTGGTGATGTGTGTGTGTGTGTGCCTCAACTAGGGGACATCAAATATTAAGCACTTCCACAGCTGCGGTCTGGTAGTCTATGTAAACAATGCGTGTTGTCAAGATGCCCGACAAACAGACAAAACACATTCAAGGTAAGAGAGACAGGAACTTTCAGAACCTGAAAGACACAGAGAGAACATTGGTTATGACAGGAAGCCGGGAAGGCTGAGGACACGGCCACAGAGGGAGGCAGGAGGCCTCGCCTACGGCTCGCCTACGGCTCTGCCTTTGGGAGAAGGTTTGCATTTATAGAGCACCGTACTGATTTCACCATGCTGGACAAACCTGTGTTGGACAGTCATAGCAGGGTATTTAAGTGTTATCTGATGTGTGTGTATGTGGGGGGGGGGGGGGGGGTGTACCTTCAGAGATGCTCGGGAGTAGGCGGGTACCCCGCTGTCATATTTCCCTGAGATGATGCCACAGGCTAGCGGAGACCATGTCATAGCCCCGACACCTGAGGGTGAGGGGACAGCAGGTCAACAAAGACCGGCAAAGTAGTTCAGCTCTATGTAGTATCTGTGCAGTGTCTGTGCAGTATTTGTGTAGTATCTGTGCAGTGTCTGTGCAGTGTCTGTGCAGTGTCTGTGCAGTATTTGTGTAGTATCTGTGCAGTGTCTGTGCAGTGTCTGTGCAGTATTTGTGTAGTATCTGTGCAGTGTCTGTGCAGTGTCTGTGCAGTGTCTGTGCAGTATCTGTGCAGTGTCTGTACAGTATCTGTGCAGTGTCTGTACAGTGTCTGTGCAGTGTCTGTGCAGTGTCTGTGCAGTATCTGTGCAGTGTCTGTACAGTATCTGTGCAGTGTCTGTACAGTGTCTGTGCAGTGTCTCTGCAGTATCTGTGTAGTATCTGTGCAGTATCTGTGCAGTATCTGTGCAGTGTCTCTGCAGTATCTGTGTAGTATCTGTGCAGTATCTGTGCAGTATCTGTGCAGTGTCTCTGTAGTATCTCTGCAGTATCTCTGCAGTATCTCTGCAGTGTCTGTACTAACCTATCTTGTGGAAGAGCTCAGGCAGCTGCACCTCCACCTTCTCCCTCTGGAACATGTGGTACTCTGCCTGCTCACAGATGGGCGGGATCTGGTTGAACTGGCGCGCCACGGAGTACGCCTCCTACAGGCCACACAGGGAGCAGCGGTGACTCCCACGCCCTCCACAGGCAACGCCAGGAACAGTGAGGTGTGTGTGTGTGGGCCTTACCATGATCTCCATAGGACTCCAACGAGATGTTCCCCAGTACATGGCCATGCCCTGGTTTATCACGTGGGTCATCGCTCGAACCGTCTCTGCCAGAAAAAACAACAACACGCATGGTTAGTTTCGAGCGAGTGGAGTCGTCCGGCCCAGAGGGGGGAAGCAGAAGAGAGGATGATGACAGTGGAGGAAGGAGAGAAGGTGTAGAGACGGGAATGAGAGAGGAGGATAGGAGAGGAACAGAAGGGAAGGAGGAGGGGATCCCTCACTGAATCGCTCCTCCCGAGGTTTCCTCAGTGTTTTGGGATGGTTTAGGGGCCGTTCTATGAGCGAATGCGACGTCCTCTGTGACAGTGCTTGAGAAATGGGCTACACAAATTAAACTAGATTTGATGTGAAGAGAACAGGGCGAGAGGGGAGGATGAGAGTGGAGGAGAAAGGAGGACGAGCGAGGAGAGGAGCAGAGAAGGGGACGGGGATGATCCTACGTTCCCTGAGGCCAGAGAGAGAGCAGTGGCAGATGGCCTAACTAGCTATGCAGACATGGATTCAGGGCCCTCCGTGCCACCCAAGTCAACTGGCTGAACTCTGGAAAGGGCAGATGGCTAAATAAATGGAGAAATGGACAGCTCCTGCAGCTTGATAGAACTACCAGCAAGGCTTCCTTCAGGTCAGACAGATGGGGCGAACGACCCAGGAACACATCTCTGGGGGGCAAGGAGGGGGGTGGATGGGGGCTCAACCACTACATTCAGACATATCTGAAAGAGATTCACGAATAACCAAAAATGAGTACTCCAACACTGACTACAAATGAGTCCAGGTGGTAACTTGACCTGACGTTGAGACCAGACTCATGGCTGCATGAGAGGCTGTGGTCTCCCCAGGAGGGGGACGGGAATGGCTGGGGAAGCCCTGGTGACGAGCTGTGATCAGACAGCGTGCTCTGACCTCCCTGGCCAGGCACAGAGAGGAGAGGGAGAGGATGAACACAGGGTGACATGAGGCTCAGCACAGTACAGGACCCGGAACATTCATTTAAATACACCAGTACCACCCATAGACTAGAGTAGACTAAAACAAGACTAGTTTAAACTAGTCTAGAATTGAGTAAAATTGAACTCAAGGCGGTCCTGGGTTCTACTGTCTGAAGTTGAGCTTCAAAGCCAGTGTAGGCACTGTGGTCTGGGTTATTCCGTGACAAGGCATGTAACATTCTGTGGAGGACAGGTGTTCACTGGCTTGAGTTGTCTCAGGGACATTCTTAGTTAAACTACAAACGGATTGGAACATGGATGTAGCCAGGCCAACAGAAGGGAGGGATGAAGGGAAGGGAGGATGGCAGGCAGAGGAATGGTAGGTCGTCGTAAGTCAGGGACAGTTACGCCATGTGAGCCTCACCTTCCATAGGAGTGTTGGGGTCTGGTCGGTTTGCAAACACCACATCCACATACTCTAACTGCAGTCTCTCCAGCGAGGCCTTTAAACCTACACAGCGACAAACCAACAATGATTTCCTGCTTTCCTCTTCTCCTCGTAAGAAGAAACAGTTTAACCCCGCAGCGTCGTCAATCCCAGCTCCACTGTCCTCTACTCCTCGTAGCTGGCCGGCGTCTGGCAGGATTCAGTAATGACAGGGATTCTACCACGGTGAAGCATGTGCTGGCTCAGCATTACCCACAAACCCCCCCCACTAGAGCCTAGCTGTTCCCTGAAACCCTAGTGATTCACTAGGGAGGAATACATTGGTTCTCTGTTTTACAGGAGGTGGTTGTAAAGTGTACAGTCAGCAGCAGAAGTCCGGCCCTTGCAGTGTCAGTGCCCCGCGCCGCCGGACGCTTACCTTCTATAATGTGTTTCCGTGACAGGCCTCGCTCAGTCTCTGCTCTGTGGGGGATGAAAGCGCTCAGCGTCAGTCATGGGTTTTACTGATGCCACTTCCACCTGACACGGCCTTGTGGACGACAGTGACCGTGACACCGGCTCTTAAAGCTACTCATGATTGGTTCTGATTATTGGATTTCTCTAGCCAACGCTTGATCCAAAGGGGGATTTGAACCTGCAACCCTTTAAACATGCAGTCCAATGCTATCCCACTGAGCGACACCCATTGTCTTCACGCTACATTGTTGTCATTACTATTATGTCGTTCGCTGACGTGTCGCTGTGTTATCACTAGGGGGCGGAGTATCAGGCAGGAAGAGCGTGTGGATTATGTGACCTGTGATTGGGTGACCCGGGTGATTGGCGTGTTCAGTGAGGTCAGCTCCATGGCGGCTTTACTGAGCCAGTAGCAGATACAATATCAGATGAGCCAGGATTAAACTTGATCCCATTAGCAGCCGTCACCAGACCCCCCCCCCCCCCCCCCCCCCCCCCATCACAGCCACACTGACGTCAGCATCACAGACAGCCAAATGTCTGTTTGTATTCATAAACGCCCGACTGATTGACTGGATAATGTGACCGTACAATAGATGAAGGTCGGGAATAGATTTGGGTTTGTTGTTTGCATGCCTACTAGTCTACTTCAGTCGGTAGAACATTGAAATGCAGAGAGATGAAGCTCGAGGTGAACCTACTTTCCACCCCAGAATATCTTCGTCGTGATCACCAAACTGGAGCGCCTGAAACAGAGATGAGCAGCAACAACATAAACAACACTGTGCGTGCGCCTGCCACGGCACCTGTCACACTGGGCCGTGAACACTGTTTACAACACACACAATCCCAGATCGGTTTGGTCCCCCCAGAGTGCAGTTGGCTTGCTCTCCCTAACACCGCGCACAGGCCGCTCTGGGTGAAGGGATGAGTATGTGAAGGGGTGAGTCTGTGAAGGGGTGAGTATGTGAAGGGGTGAGTCTGTGAAGGGGTAAGTCTGTGAAGGGTTGAGTCTGTTAAGGGGTGAGTCTGTTAAGGGGTGAGTCTGTGTAGGGGTGAGTATGTGAAGGGGTGAGTCTGTTAAGGGACGAGTCTGTGAAGGGGTGAATATGTGTAGCGGTGAGTCTGTGAAGGGGTGAGTCTGTGAAGGGGTGAATATGTGTAGCGGTGAGTCTGTGAGGGGGTGAGTATGTGAAGGGGTGAGTATGTGAAGGGATGAGTATGTGAAGGGGTGAGTCTGTGTAGGGATGAGTATATGAAGGGACACAGCCACACCCAGACAGAGCTGGCTGTGAGGAGGCTCACAGGCCTGGCGCTCCTGGCTGATTCATTATTCAGCATCCTTGACGAGGGACACAAGAGCTCTGCCATGGCCTTGCTACCTGCATTAATCTTTCATGTTCATCTCCCTCGCCCCCTCCCCCCCCCATCTCTTTAGGCCGTCCTCACTATGTCTCTTTTACAGTCAGTCACTCCCTCTCTCTCCCTCTCTCTCCCCCCCTTCTCGGTGTGGTCTCATCCCAGACAGTGGCAGACACGCCAGGTCAGGGTAGAGAGGTGATGCTCAGGATGGACTCCTGCCTTCACCTACCTCCAGCCCTTCTTCTTGATGACATTACCCAACACCACCTCCGCTCTGTGGGAGAGAGAGAGAGTGAGTGAGAGAGAGAGAGAGAGAGAGAGAGAGAGAGAGAGAGAGAGAGAGAGAGAGAGAGAGAGAGAGAGAGAGAGAGAGAGGAGAGATAGAGAGATTGAGTTATTTCAATGAACTCAAGAGTGAATGAGTTCAGACAGAGTACAAATGTGATTACAAAATAAATATTTAAACAACATGTAAAACAGGACACACATATACACTAACAGCGTGCTAAGGTACATTGCACTGTATTATTCAGAAACTTCCCATGTTGACAATGTGGCAGACTGCTAAAGTTAGGATTTGGCCAGAGCATAGCTGGACCACATATAAGTAGGTAATCCAAGGCAAGGTATAGTAGGCTAGTATGTCAGACCATGCTAGCCTGGTGTGTAGTCTGGGCTAAACTAGGCTAAGCCATGTTAAACAGACACACTGAGACAGGCTGGGGTACAACAGATACTCTATGAATCATTAGCAACAGTGGGGGTGATAATTTCTTCTGAGTGGAACTCATTAGAGATGGGGACGCTTCTGTTAGCAGGTGATAACTCTCCCCTCTTCTCCCCTCTGCTCCCCTCTCCCCTGCTCTCCTCTCCCCTGCTCTCCTCTCCCCTGCTCTCCTCTCCTCTGCTCTCCCCCTCCTCTCCCTTGCTCTCCTCTCCTCTCCCCTGCTCTCCTCTCTCCTGCTCTCCTCTCCTCTCCCCTGCTCTCCTCTCCTCTGCTCCCATTGACTTACCACCCCAATCCCTTTCTCGCCTCTCTCCTCCGGAACTTGAATAGTAACTTCCTTTCTACCTCCCTGTTATTTCCCTCTCTGCTTCTTTATCTCTTTGCCTCTCCCCCTGCCTGCAGCCTACTGAGGTGAACAGAGGGAGAGGAGGAGTGAAGGAGGAGAGGAGAGAGGAGGAGGAGGGTGGCTTCTCCCAGGCTCACTGTGCCAGATGTTAGTGGCCCTGCCCTCAGGTCCAGTACCACCATCTTCCTCATGACTGGAGATCTCCACTCCACTAAAAGTGTGTGCATGTGTTTGTGTATCTATGAGTGTGTGTGTGCGCATGAGTGTGTGTTTGTGTAAGAATGTGAGTCTGTGTGTGTGTATGTGTGAGAGGGTGGGCGCGTGCCTGTAAAATCCCTTCACGCTCAGTCCTTCAACGCAGGGTCAACATACTATCTTTCTCCAGAAAACCACATTCAGAATGTGCGGTTGTTTCACAGTTGGAACAGATGAGTTGTGTCTGTATTCACAGTGTGTTTGAGAGCGTTTCTTATTATCAGACATTATCAGACATTATCAGACATTATCAGCTCATACCCTGAGGGATCCCAGCCATGACACCGGGCCAGGGCCGATGTGGAGATCTCTCTCCTCCCCGTCGCTTCTCTCATCTCACTTCGCTTCTCCCCGCCACTCTGTTCTCCACTCTTGTCCCTCTCCTTACATCTCATCATCTTTCATCCCCCCCACCTCTCCCCTCCCCTCCCTCCTCTCCTACCCTGTGTGTGGAGCTCACAGCTAGCTGGGCAGCCTAAGCCCCACAGCTCAGCAGCAGTGGTCCAGACACACACAAACAGCACCTCTAACACATGAGCCACGCTGGTAATCTGAGGTTGTGAACCACTGTCACAGCTCCAGTGATGAGGAAGGTCACACGTCATCATCTCTATCCCCGACACAGGTCATGCAGGCCAGCGCAGAACCTCTCCCCGGACGAGGAAGCTACGTGTTGAAGTGTTTAACGAGAACCTCCTTTCAGCCTGAATAGCAACTGAGTTTGATGACGTAATAATCAACTCATGGCATATTATCACAAGCGTTCGTCTGGAACGTACCGGAACTTTTAATTCTGAGAAGGAATTAAAATGAGATGGAGGGGTAGGAGGGGGCGGGGGGCGGGAGAGGCGTTAATCTAAGGTACGGTTGAGAAAAAGGGATCATCTCCGGGATTATTTCAATTTGTCCCAGCGACGACAGAGCCAGATGAATCCAGATGGGCAGCAGGGCTCAGAGCAGGACAGGTGTTGATCTTAAGACTGCCGCAGACCACAGCTCACCCCTCACAAACCATGTCCAACCCTGCTGCCACCAGCACGCTCAGTCACACCTGCCACAGATGGACCTGCCAGGCCCAGGGGCCTCGTAAAGAAAGCCCTTTAGAAGGCTGTCATGGTAAAAGGTGTGTGTGTGTGTAGGAGACGGGTGTCTGAAAGAGAGAGAGTGTGTGTGTGTGTTCAAAGGCCAGCAGAGGCAGGGGGCTCCCTCTTATGTTTATGCAGACAGGTTTGTAGCGCTGACCTTGGTGGTCCCCCGGTCGTCCCTCCACTATGGGGGGGGGGGGAGTGGGGGAAGGGGGGGGGCTGTCTTTAAGATTCTAATCACACAGGGCCACAGGCAAGGCCACCCGTCCCTGCGTGGCCACGCCTGTGCACGGTCACCGTAGCTTATTTGTCACCCGTCGGCTCATGACTCCAATCTCTGTGGGCATGGAGATCTGTAACCACTGTGTTCACCGTCGTTAACTGATCTGTAACTGCTATACCTGTGACCTTCTTCTTTAACTGATCGGTAACAACGACCTCGCGCCTGCAAAGTAGACGGGAGGAGGCGATCACGAAAAAATGATTGAATTCCCCCCCCTGCCTAATATGTAAAGTCAACTGCATCTCCTCTCTCAGGTCTGATCTGTTTGGGTGCATTTGGTTCGAGTGACTGGGCGATCGATCAGCGGTCTGTGGGAGTCCTGCCTCGTACTCACTTCCCCGCGGCGTAGACTTCCGCCGTGTCAAACAGATTGATGCCGTTCTCATAGGCCAGAGTCATCAGCTGCTCAGCCATCTGTTAGGAAGGAGGGATGGAGGTGGGGAAAGGGGGGGAGAGAAAGGGGGGGAGGACCAGAGAGAAAGATAGGGAGAGAGACAGGGAAAGAGAGGGAGAGAGGGGAAGAGAGAGATAGAGGGAGGCAGAGATTGAGACACAGTAGAGAGAGAGAGAGAGAGAGAGAGAGAGAGAGAGAGAGAGAGAGAGAGAGAGAGAGAGAGAGAGAGAAGGGATCACTGTTATGTTTTTAATTATTTAACCTCCGATCGTTCCTGCTTCGACTGTATGGTTCAGTGATTTGGCGTTCATATTACTGGGTGTGCGTATTGAGATCATGTGACATATGCATGTATGTGTGCTTAGTCTCTGGCCTGCCCTCGACATCCATGTGTTTGCAGTGTAAGCAGAAATAACCCCGGCTTTTCCAGCAGTGTGTGGGTGTGCATGTGTGTGTGTGTGGGTGTGCGTGTGTGTGTGTGTGTGTGGGGGGGACTGGAATAACCAAATCCATCTGCTCTCACCTCATCTGTTATCTGTCCTCCGAATGTCACCCATGTTCCTGTGGGGCATCAACAGAGAAACACTGTCAGCAGGCAATCAGACACAAACACACACACAGAGAGAAAGTACACACACCACACACACACACCATACTTCAACAGTTGCGCATACAGTAACTGTGGTGCAGAGAGAATACAGCTGGGATATCCTGCACCCTGTTGGAAGCCCCTTCTCACCTCACCCTGGTACAACATAGTAGCAGCAAGGCCTTTGGTGTGATACGGTTGTAAACTCTCACCTCCGGTCTGATGGCAAATGTTATGCAGCAAACATGAACACACACACACACACACCCTCTCCATTCCCAACACTTACCTAACCCTAGGCAGGACACCCGCAATCCAGACTTTCCAAGGTTTCTGTCCAAACAGATAGAAGCAGACAGAGAGAGAGAGACATAGAGAGAGAGAGACAAAGAGATATATATATATAGAGAGAGAGATATAGAGACATAGAGAGAGAGAGAGAGACATAGAGAGAGAGAGACAAAGAGATATATATATATAGAGAGAGATATAGAGACATAGAGAGAGAGAGAGAGAGACAGAGAGGGAGAGAGAGAAGGATATGTCAGCATTAGCACTGTTGATTACAGGTGAAGTGTGGTGTCGCCTGTGCTGTAAGTCACTAGAACCCATTTCACACTCCAACTTCATGTGTGTACTGCACATTTTGTGAAGTATTAAGTATCCTTATGGAAGGGTTTGGTTGGAAGGTTTGAAAGAGATTGGTGTCCCCTGGCAATCCTTGTCTAAAATACACGTTCAATAAAATATGTCTTCTCTTTCTGGGCTTGATAGGGTAATCTGCCCAGTACTGCTGGTCACCTGGTCCTATACCAGGCCTTTACTGCTAGTCACCTGGTCCTATACCAGGTCTTTACTGCTAGTCACCTGGTCCTATACCAGGCCTTTACTGCTGGTCACCTGGTCCTATACCAGGCCTTTACTGCTGGTCACCTGGTCCTATACCAGGCCTTTACTGCTAGTCACCTGGTCCTATACCAGGCCTTTACTGCTAGTCACCTGGTCCTATACCAGGCCTTTACTGCTAGTCACCTGGTCCTATACCAGGTCTTTACTGCTGGTCACCTGGTCCTATACCAGGCCTTTACTGCTAGTCACCTGGTCCTATACCAGGCCTTTGCTGCTAGTCACCTGGTCCTATACCAGGCCTTTACTGCTAGTCACCTGGTCCTATACCAGGCCTTTACTGCTAGTCACCTGGTCCTATACCAGGTCTTTACTGCTGGTCACCTGGTCCTATACCAGGCCTTTACTGCTAGTCACCTGGTCCTATACCAGTCCTTTACTGCTAGTCACCTGGTCCTATACCAGGCTTTTACTGCTAGTCACCTGGTCCTATACCAGGCCTTTACTACTGGTCACCTGGTCCTATACAAGGCCTTTACTGCTAGTCACCTGGTCCTATACCAGGCCTTTACTGCTGGTCACCTGGTCCTATACCAGGTCTTTACTGCTGGTCACCTGGTCCTATACCAGGCCTTTACTGCTAGTCACCTGGTCCTATACCAGGCCTTTACTGCTGGTCACCTGGTCCTATACCAGGTCTTTACTGCTGGTCACCTGGTCCTATACCAGGCCTTTACTGCTAGTCACCTGGTCCTATACCAGGCCTTTACTGCTAGTCACCTGGTCCTATACCAGGCCTTTACTGCTGGTCACCTGGTCCTATACCAGGTCTTTACTGCTGGTAACCTGGTCCTATACCAGGCCTTTACTGCTAGTCACCTGGTCCTATACCAGGCCTTTACTGCTAGTCACCTGGTCCTATACCAGGTCTTTACTGCTAGTCACCTGGTCCTATACCAGGCCTTTACTGCTGGTCACCTGGTCCTTTACCAGGCCTTTACTGCTGGTCACCTTAGCAGCACCTGTGCTACTGCAATGTGAGTGTGTATGTCAGAGGCAAGCGTGTGTAAAAGCGGGGATTGTGTGTGTGTGTTAGTCAGTGTGCAGTGAGATGCGAGGGGGGATGCTGCAGTGAGGTTTCCTAATCTCTCCCACCAGGCCTCCCCACTTAGTACCACCACCCCACAACCAATCACAGGCCTGAATCCGGCTACACTTTCCACAGCGACTCACTCCAGAATCGAGCACCGCTGAGCCAATCGCAGCCCAGAAACAGACCCCCACAGCTGACAGCCACAGCTTGGATTGTCTTTGTTCACATGCATATTGTATAGGAAATAATTGAGACATATGAGAACAGGGTTTGATGTGAGTCATATTAAACCCAACAATTGGTAGACAAAACCCACATCTTAAATCAGCCAGGTTAGAAAATGACAGATGGTGTAAAACAACTGCAAAGAAACGGTACTTACACAGGATATAGCACACAGATACTGTCCTCCTAGTGTACACGGTCCTTGCATTGGGTACTGACTGTTTTGGACAGCACTACTTACAACGCAGAGCTCGTCTGGGGGGTTTGAATTTCCTTCGATTTCAAGTGAGAAAATGAGATCCTTCAAACCCTGGGTTATAAAACATGATGTACTGCTTCTATCAACTCAAGCACAGGACAGCCTGAAGTGTTCAGTGTGCACTCTGTACAATCAATGTGTGTGTGTGTGTGTGTGTGGGAGCAGTGATGATGTAACATCAGTGTAGGTGTAGTAAAGCCAGTGTAGGTGTGTGCTATGTGGGACTGTCTGTTTCCGGAAACCCAAATGTATATGTTTGCGACAATTATTTCTGTGTTTAAATATACGAGAGAGGAACAGATAGACTATGAAAGATGTATGTGTGTGCGGATGGTGTGGGATTATGACTGTGTGGGTGTCTTGTGATGCCATGCTAGGGTGGCTAAATTGCTGTGGTGACTCAGAACAAACCGCTCCTTTCTTCTGCTCGGAACAGTGAGAGAATCCAAAAAGCTCCCTTTACATGACAGTCTCCAAATCAACCGCACGTTATGTGCTTCTGAGCAAGCCCAGAGAGAAGGACAAGCTTTCTTCATGTTGACAAACACTGGTGGTTCAGGTTCACTTGCAGTGTTTACACAGGCTAGCTTTGGACATCACAGGCGTACAAACACAGGCACGCAAGCGCGCGCACACACACCACACACACACCACACACACACACACAGGCGCATCTATTGAACACATTGTTTTAATATCTGGTGCTATTCTACAATGCCAATACCTCAGTGGAGAAGAACTGCTGACCTGATCTGTTGGGGACTGAGTGAGGGCATTAAGAGCTGAGAAGTGCGGCTGCATAATTACAGCGGTGATTAGGCGACGTTTGAGACCAAAGTTATTCCACGTCCTGTTATTGCGGCGTTGTTGTATAAGTGGTGTTGCATTACCGTGCTCCGACACTGTTCCCCGCAGGTGTGTTTGATAAAGCTCTTTCACAAAGAACCACGAAAGGTATTGGAAACTCATTCTGCTCTTCCTCTCTCTCTTTCCCTCTTCATCGCCCTCTCCTTTCAGTCTCTCCTCCTCCTCTTTCTCGCTCTCTTTCACCCTCCCCTTCTCCTGGACTTGTTCCCTGTGTGCTGATGATGTGCTTCGTTAGAAAGTGTTTTGTTGTGGTCATTATTTCACCAGTATGGCCTACGTGTTGTGTAGAGGCTAGTGTAGAGGCTGAGGGTGAGGCTGAGGCTGTGGGTGAGGTGGGCAGTCTGGGCTCCATGTTAGGGTTGCGTATGTAAGGGTGTTGAGTATCGCATGTTTGTATGGTTGGAGTGGTTATATGTGTGGATGTTGTGGTTATGTATGTATGGTTGATGTGGGTATGTATGGTAGCTATGGGAGAATGGTTCTTGTGGTTCGGTGTCGTTGTTTGTGGTTCTGTGGTTTGTGCAGCGTGCAGTGAGAGCAGCAGTCTGTGGGGCTGTGTGTAGCCTGGCACCTGGACAGGACACAGCTAGATGGATGACACCGTGTCCTTCCTGTCCAACACCCTCATCTATCTACCCTCTCTCCCTGCGCCTCCCAAACAACCCCCTCCCCCCCTAAACAACCCTCTCACTCCTCCCTCCCCTCCCTCCCTGCAAGCCCTGGGGAAGGTTGGCCCAGCTTCGAGAGCTGCAGTGTGTTTCAAAGTCACTAACAAGGTAAGGCAGGCTTCAGGGGGACCCGGGTAGAAGAGAGTTCACTCCAGCTCACAGGCCAGAAAGAGCAGGGGGACGCTCGTTAATGCCTCTACTGAGAGCTGTGGAAGGGTGCAAGAGGGGGTTGTGTATGTGTGTGTGTGTGTGTGTGTGGGGGGGGGGGGGGAGGGACTGTGTGAGGTTGGAAGGGGTGTGGGGTGTTGACAGACTATTGGCGATGAGGAATTAGAACAGGGTGACATAACTGAGGAGGAATGTGTTTAGCGGGATCTTTTCACTGGACATCCTCTATAAATACACCCACCTAGACAGGCAGCTCCCGCGCACACAAACAAACATACCTCTCATGTGACTGGTGGGGCCTGACTCTGCAGAGCCTCTCTCTCCTGTGTATATCTTTCCTTACTTACTCTGCTGTCTCCCTCCTGCTGTCTCCTCTCGTCAGCGCTTGGTAGTTCCTTTCCCTGTCTCCTCTCATCATCTCCTTCCCTGTCTTCTCTCCTTTTATCCTCTCCTCATCTCCTCCCCTGCATCTTCTCCACCTCCACCCTCCCATATAGTTTACGTAACATCCATTCAGGTTGAGAGAGCACCACCTACATGCTGCTCTAAAAGCAGCCCTGCTCCCCACTCCCAGCTCCCTACTCCTAGCTCCCAGCTCACTGCTCCCAGCTCCCTGATACCAGCTCCCTGCTCCCTGCTCCCTGATCCCAGCTCCCTGCTCCCTGCTCCCTGATCCCAGCTCACTGCTCCCAGCTCACTCCTCCCAGCTCCCTGCTCCCTGATCCCAGCTCCCTGATCCCAGCTCACTCCTCCCAGCTCCCTGCTCCCAGCTCCCTGATCCCAGCTCACTGCTCCCAGCTCACTCCTCCCAGCTCACTCCTCCCAGCTCCCTGATCCCAGCTCCCCACTCCCTGCTTCCAGCTCCCTGCTCCCTGCTCCCAGCTCCCAGCTCCCTGCTCCCAGCTCACTGCTCCCAGCTCACTGCTCCCCGCTCACTGCTCCCTGCTTCCTGATCCCAGTTCCCAGCTCTCTGCTCCCAGCTCTCTGAGTCCGCTGTATCCCCCCACCGCCCCCCCCCCCCCCCCCCAGGAACCCCCAGCACATACAGTACGTGTCTGTTGTGAACCTCCCTACCTACACTGAGGGAGACGACCACCACGGTCTCCCCCCCCCCCCCCACACACACACACTCCTCCAAAGCTCCTGCAGCCTCACTACAGCAGAGGGGGAGGCTGAAACAAACGGCTCATTCCGCTGCCTAGCTGCCGTTTTCGTACAGTTGTTGGTAGTAACTAACCCCAACTGTGGAAACGTGATGAAAGGACCCAATTAAAATCAGCATAGGCTACATTCCACTCCAACACTGGAAAAACAAAATGAGTAATTGCTCTGCCAATCTGCCGTCAGTTGTCATTACCAGTAAACTGTTTTGGAGTAGGGTTTGTGTGTGTGTGAGTGTGTGTGAGAGAGTGGGGGTGTATATATATATGTGTGTGTGTGTGTGTTTGCTTGGTGTTGGTGAGGATGGTGTGTATTTGTGAGGGTGGGGGTGTATGTGTGTGTATGTTTACGCGGTAGTGGTGGGGAGGAGGAGTGTGTGTGTGTGTGTGTGTGTGTGTGTGTGTGTGTGTGTGTGTGTAGTGTTGGGAGGGGCAGGGGGGGCTTAGCAGCCTGCCAGTCCCACCAAGGGGTGTCCTTCTTGGGGTCGGATCAGCCCCAAGCATCCATCCACAGTCTGCCTGTGGCCGCGAGCTTGGAAACTGCTTGGCAGGAGAGAAGAGGAGGGCAAACCTGGCTTCCAACCTGGGTGCGTTGGAGCTTTAGCCACCTAGCTTTGACCCTGCTTCTGATTGGCTGAGCACTTCAAGCCCAGAAAAGGTTTAATACTACACATTGCAGTATGGGCTCATAGACCAAGCAGCAGGCCGGCCGACCAGATGGTAACCCACTAAAACCAGTTCAGTCAAGACAATCACGTATTAGATTTGAGCATTTATTGTTACATGACATGGACATGTAGATTTGACTTTGGCGGAGTGGATGATCTAAGGGAAGCACTCCCTGCCTCCTCGATGCAACACATACATACATGACATATGAGGCAGGGAGCAATAGAGATATAATCCCCCTGTTGGATAGATACACAGACAGCATGGGGGAGAAGGGGACGGTGGAGGGTGGCAGCAGCACTGATCATACAACGACCGGGGTGAGTGTGTGCATATCCGCGCGTCTTTTAAAGACGCCTTATCGGACGTGGCCCAATGGATATGCGCTGCTACATGGGTGTGGTAGTGGGTGGAGTAAGGAAGGTGGAGTAAGACGCCTTACGTCCCCGATAACGCGCGCTGCCCGATTGCCCTGCCAGAACTAGCTGCGCTCATGAATTACACAAGACGTTGCACGCTATTGGAAAGAACCAGACCAATGGGAATGTCCGTTCTATATTCGCCATTTCCGTCCCTAGCCAGCAGCCTTTTTCGGAGTAATGTGTCTCTCTCTCTCGCTGCATTAAAGCCATGTTCACAAACTGGGGGTGGTGAGGAACTGGGAGTAGGGAAAGTGAGTCTGTCACCAGAACTTTCTACACACTATGAACTCTGCACTCAGCTCAAAGCTAACTCTCTGAAACGTCTTATGTAGCGCTTCATTGCCGTTGATGAAATACTCAGCACACACAGTACTGGGAAGAGTGCAGAACAGCAGATCAGGTGACTATGCAAGTGTCCACCTCGTTTGGGTTGGTTTCACTTGCTTGCCTCAACAATCCTAAACCTGTCTCTGTGTTTCATTTTTTTTGTCTCTAAGAGCTTTTCTCTAAAAAGCCTTCTGCAGGAATGACCCCAACCCCTGAAGCACACAAAGTTCAAAAGTCAGCCAAGCTGAGTAAATATGCTCATATTCATCTGCTGACAAAGAGTTGACAAGCAATCCGATAAGCTTATTTTATCTGGGTCATCGAAAAAGCAGGATCCAGCGGTGACCACTTGGCTAGCTATCCGTGCTGCCAGTCCTGCCAAAGCATGCATAATCCAACTACGGCAATTATCAAAATAAATGCAAGGATATCTTTTTTCTTTTTTTACAATTCTAGTATTTACAACAGCAAATAAAAAGAGTTTCTTGACAGATTAGCATTGAGGGGAATGAAAGTGTTAAATTAGTCAATTCCAGTCAGCACATCCTTGGCAGGATTCATTTGCCTATTTCCAGTGTCCTGAAGACAAAAACATGGAGGAAAGTTCCAGAGAGCTAGTGAAGCAGTTACCGCCTGTAATTAAACTGTATCAGTCAGGCAAGGAAAGAACAGCTGTCTGCATTTCCCCATTGGGTTTAGCACGGTCACATCTCTCTCCCCCCCTCCCTCCCTCTCTCTCCCTCTGTCCTTTTCTTATTCTCTAGTTATCATGCCACAGTATCTATCCCTCTCCACACACACACACACAAAACCGTTGAATGCACATATTTACAAACACACAAAGGTACAGATCAAATCTATATTTTCATCCCCCTTTCCCCCCCGACCTCTGTTCATGCACAGAAACACAAGCATCAAGCTGCCCTCGATACCACAAAATCCTTTGTAGCTTTATTAGAGTTATTGCTTAACACGCCCATGGACCCAACACCAACCAGATGTGTAGACTAATCATGTGGGGGGTTTTAATGTTTGTCTGTGCTAACTGTATATCCACAATTGTACCGGCTAGGCATGAGAAGAGTTAGTCAAGCGCTAAGGAGATGGAGGATTGTGTATACTGGATCAGCGCAGCACAGTAGACTACAGTAGGCAGCCGGCTCTCCTACTGTAGCTCTGTCTCAGTCACGTGGCTAGTAGGAGGTAGCTAGAGGCCTGGGGAGAGATGGCTGACTAACCAATGGCCCTGGAACTACAGAACACAGGCCCAACACTGGGCACGCTCCAACGCTGCCGGCGTTCGCACGCCCACAGCTTTTGTCACCCGCAACCGCCACCCGGCCCACCGCTTTCACCACCACACACACACACACACACACACACACACACACACACACACACACACACAGGATCTGCGGGGGGGGGGGGGGGGGGGGGGGGGTACGGACGGAGCAGATAAACCGACAGTGCGGATGTCTCTTTCCACTTCTGAGAGGCAGGTTCATGGACACGGACACTGAATGTCACCGTAGACATTGTGGACCTCCCCACCGTAGACCCCGCGACCAGAAGAACACCAGAACCCCCCCCCCCCCTCTGAAGTGAGCGTTGTGTCCACCGAGGCAGCCTTCACGTGTTTATGGACGCCCGCCTCACAAAGCCCTCTGTGTCTGTGAACACAAACATCTGCTTGAGGTAGAGAGCCTTCAGAAGCCATCAAACAAAGACAGGACGGGGGCGAACGAGCTGTGCCAACTGTCTGTGTCTCTCTCTCACTCTCTTCCCCCTTCTCGGAGAGCTCCCACCTTCACAACACGGCATTGTGATTCAAACACCATCTGGTGAGTGTGAGAGCCTCTCTGGCAGCAGGGAGACTAGACTGGGTGTGAGGGATTCAGCATCTTACTTTACAACTACTGTTGTGCCTGCGGTACCATCAGATATCCTGGCAGCAGGAACCGCGGCCAATTATTGCACGACACCCGCTTAGGGAGAAGTGGAGGAGGAGAAAAACAAGGGGGGGGGGGGGGGGGTGGAAGAGGAGGAGGAAGGAGAGGAGAGTAGAACGAAAGGGAGCTGATAAGAAGGGGGGGAAGGCGAAGAGGAGGAAGAGTTGAAGAGGAGGAGGAGGAAGAGGAAGAGGAGGAGGAGGAGGAGGGAGAGAAGAAGAAAGAAAAGGAGGAGGAAAATGGATGTTGAGGGGAAAGAAGAAGAAGAGGAAGAGAGGAGGAGGAAGAGGAGGAGGGGAAGGAGGAGGTGGAAGAGAGGCCGCTCCTCATGTTCACATGGCCCCTGCAGTAAAACATACTGGGCAGCGCAGCACAGGGACTCATTCTCCCGTATCAAAATGTCGGCACAAATCGGGGCTGTGTTTCAGAAAAACAACTCTCCGGAATAGGCCTGAAGTATGGGAATCTGTGTAGAAGCCATTAGGAGAGGTCCATTGACAGCACAGATGATGCGTCATGAGAAACGTCCGTGTATTCAGCTAGATCTGGTGACACCTACGGTGAAGCCTGCCCTCCAGAGAGATTGGGGACCTGAGGAGAGCTCTGACACAGCAGCAGCTCTTATAGGACTGACTCCCCACATTCACTGGCTGGCTGGTTAGCTGTTGAATGTCAGGCTGATAGGCCAGCTGGTTGGTTGGCTAGCTTACTGACTGGCTAACTAACTAGCCAGCTAACTGCAGGCCTGGTTGGCTGCCTGGCTGGATGGACGGGCTAGTCCTCAATGCCTTGGTTTCCTGAGCAAGTCTACTTTACATAATCGTAAGCCGTTCTGCGTGCATCATTAATTCAGTTCTGACTAAAGCCATTTGATCAGTTCTTGGAGGGGGGGCAGGGTGAAGGAGCCTGCCCCCAGCCCCCAGCCTGCCCACATGGACCAGTCATGCCATGCAGAGCTGCTGTCACATACGATAGCAGCTCATTCTCCGGCGAGGCGAGAACGTTCTCTCTGCACCCCCTCGGCCCCGCTCCCTCCATGCCCATCTCTTTCACTCTTCCTCCTTCTCTCCCCCTCTCCAGATCTTTCTTTGGGAGACATAGGGAGACAGGAGCTCTCTGATGGCCAGTCTGCTCAGCCTTGTTGGGGGAGTCAGTCAAGTGTGTGCTGCCCTCAGGGGCGGATCTCCGGCCCCAGCCTTAGTCAGCCTCAGATCCGGCCCAAGCCTTTGTCAGCCTCAGATCCGGCCCCAGCCTTAGTCAGTGTCGGTCCGAGGCCCAACCTCAGCCTTTGCACCAGCCTTAGCTCCAACCACAGCCCCAACCTGAGCATCTACCTCCTCCTTCACCCCAGACTCAGTCCCAGGCAGGAATGCCTACGGAGCAATATACACCATCTTGAATGACTGTGCGAATGAGTTTGGTGTGTGAGGCAGAGAGCAGATTACTGTGTGTGAGATGATAGACCTATAAGAGACCACGTCCCACCTGTGTAGTAGAACGACAATCAAACTGATTCGGTGAACAGGCCTCTGACAGATCGGATGTTGGGTTTTATGGGTTATGATAATAATATCTTCTTGGGCCATGTCGTGTCTGAGACGCAAGATTGAGCAAGTTCCATGACGTGTCAAGAGTGCGGCCTTCTGGCATTTGAACGCATTTGAATCCTCATGAACTCAAGCTGATGGTCTAATAAATGGTGCCCCCAAAAATGACCCACCTGCTATCTGCGGTTCCCTGCTGAAACGCAGTGAGAGCTGGCAGGCGGTATCTGAGTGTGTTGATGACTGCTCGGTTCGGTGCTAAAATGTTCAAGTGGTACTGTGGCTGCGACGGCCCATTTCCTCGTGCTCTGCAGAGCTGACAAGCTTTACTTCTGCAGACATGTGAGACAGATCCACACTGACAAGAGAACAGATTAGCCCAGGCGGCTACCTCAGACACTGGGCTTATGAAACGCAAACACACGCGCTCACGCGCACACACTACCGCACGCACACACACACACACAATAAATCCCTTTCTGATTCTGATTACTGTGCAAAAGCACATATGTTTAACATTCAGGAGAAGCATTCAGAATCACAGACACACACAAACACGCACACACAAACCGCCTATTCTGCCTTCTGAATTGTAATGAGGCAACATCCAGCCTGAAGCAGGCGTCCTCTCATTCGACATCATTAAACTAAATAGCAATTCAGTGTGTCAACATGGCTTACTAGCCCCCAGCCGATCTGATGGGAGGTCCCCCGCTGAGCCTTCCTGAGAAAAAGTACCGGAAGAAACCAGATCTGCCCCCGTGGAATTCGATCCTGCCCCCCCCTCACCCCCGCTTTAGGAGCTCATGGCAGCCCGGAACATCTGCTTACTGTAAACAACGTGGCTCTGAACCTGATCTGCACACCAGAGCTCGTTAAGACGTCTGACATGAGCTCGTCCTGTTCCGGAGGGACACATTCTGACCTCTCCGTCTCAAACACCTGATGACGGGAATGTGTGTCCGAACCACCTCTGCTACTCAATCAACGCGAGCCCCGCGGCCCTCCTCGTACCCCTTCCCCTGCACCGGGCAGTGTCGGCGTTCCAGGCTGTTCCGCTGTGACTCCATGTTATGCACAGTATATCAGAGGGGATGGTAAGTGTGGGTCCATTCCTGAGATCCTCAGCCACTCATTTAAAACTACTGATGTAAGAGCTCTGGTGACAACAGCACTGTTAGATGTGTCTGGTACTGCATCAGCCGTCAGGTAGGACAATTTATAGGTTGAGCTGTTTTTTCTGAAACGTAAAAGTAGCACGGGTGCTGACAGGAATGTACCGCGGCCAGGTGACGTCAAGTCTGTTGAAATTACAAATCTGAAATGCTTTGCTAAATATGGTCAGTGGTTAGCCTCGCTCGCTTGCTAACATCTCAACTCTGTAAACACAGTGGTATCAGCTGAAGCTAGACGCATACGTGTCTTTGGCTAGCCCCTGCCTCTCCCCTGCCTCTCCCCTGCCTCTCCCCTGCCCTCTCCCCTGCCTCTCCCCTGCCTCTACCCTGCCCTCTCCCCTGCCTCTCCCCTGCCCTCTCCCCTGCCTCTCCCCTGCCTCTCCCCTGGCCTCAAGTCTGTAAGTAGAAACTTTAATCATATAAATTATTCAGTTCACTCACACAAACCTTTTGCAAGTGTTTTTTTTCTTTTTTCTTCTGTGAACGCATTTATGCAAGTGCATTTTAAAATGTATTTGTGCTTGCTTGCTTCCAGTTAGAGCACTAGAGTAAGGGTGGACATTTGTGCCACATGTCAGCGTGTCTACAATGTCTGTCTCTTCGGGGTGCAGAGTGACACAAAAATAACACACACTTAACTCATGAAATGAACGAGTCATTCATTTAGGAGTAGTCACACATGACTAAAATAAGTACTCTTACTCATCCCATTAAAAAAAAATAAGTGAAAAAAGAAAGTTGAAAAGCTTATTTGCATGGGGACTTTCATTTAAGCTTGGTTCCTATTGAGCAGTTCAAGCAGTGGCTAGTGTGCACTGATAAGTGAAGGGATTACCACATCAATACAGTCAGGGGAAATTAAACCACAGTGATTTAAGATAGTGTCAGTTAATCTCAAACCACTAAAGCAGAGTACAGCAGATTAAACGGAACTGCTTTGTTTGAGCCACCAAGTTTCACAGACCGCATGTTCATGCCCTGGTGAGGTGGAACTACATAATCACCTAACAGACGATGGACTGAGTCCAGATGACATCATCCTGTTGTAACGTCCTGCACACTACGCACCTGGTTAAACACCAAGAACCACAGAAGATTGGCACCAGGCTTTTGCTATAGGTAAAAACTGAAATATTGAAGCAAAAACTACAAACTTGATATCCATAGACCATTTGATATGTATAAAACGACCCACATCTCATTCCCTCCCCATGTCCCATCTGGACCATAGCCCAGGCCAGTCCTGGTAGTGGAGATGAGGACGCGAGGAGGTATGTGAAGTGTACAACACCAAAAGTCCTACCTACAGCATACTATCAAACTAAACCAAATTGAACCTCCAAAGACCATTGTCAGTAACATATCTTACACAGTAACTAACACACCAAAAAAATCCCTCATTGTCACAACTGTGCAACACAAATCCTGTATCTCTGGTGAGTTCAACTCCATTACTACACAACTACAGACAGGAACCATCTCAACCTCAATAGGCCGTGCCGACATTCACGAAAAAAACATTCAAAACACAACTCCCTTATTGTCACATTGGGATCATAGATCAAGGGTAACACCACAGGAGTTGGTCCTACCAGCGGACTCAGTCCTACTGAACCAGCAGAGTTAGTGCCATCAGCAGAGTTAGTCCTACTAAAATCATCAGTCCTACCAGACGACCGGGTCCTAACAGCAGTCAGTCCCACCAGAGGACTGGGTCCTACCTATACTTCATCCCGGTCCTCATGCTCTGCTCGCTGGACGAGGGCACGTTCTGGACGGAGAGCTGGCCCAGGCTGCGTGCCACCATGGCCACGGCGCGGAACTTGCTCCTGGTGCCCGTGTTGGGGCTGTTGGCGTTCTGCCGGTTCAGACGTTCCTCCGTGGTGCGGCTGACCCCGCCCCGGTGCTCGGTGCAAACGAGCGACACCTGCATGGCGGCGAGCGGTCGGGCTGTGGGGCCGCGTCCACCAGACGGAAAGCGGCGTCCGTGTCCGGATCAATCCGCCGGTCGGCCGGTCGGCCGGTCGGTCTGCTGTCCCGTCCCACTAGATGTGGACAAAGAAGCGACTCCGGCTGGGCGAGCGGAGGAGTGGAGAGAGGCAGGGGTGCGGAGGGAGAGAGGGATCCCAGTGAGAGTGGGAGACGGCCGGGCTCCGTGTCTGCGTCCTCACCCGCAGCTGGGGGAGTGAGTATGGAGGCAGGGGGAGCGGAGAGAGAGCAGGCGAGGGTCCGGGAGAGGAGAGCCCTGGAGGGATTTGGTTTCCCAGCCGAAAACAACCTCCTCCTCAGAGTGTTGCGGCTGAGCGACTGTCCACTCCCTCTCCCGCAGTCGCCAACAGCCGAGCGCCACAAACTTCACACACACACATTCACCACACACGTACACACCACTGTCCCGGTGCGGCTACAGAGATGCGCGCAAACGCGCGAAACTCCCCCCCCCCCCCCCCCTTCAAATAACGAGCTTGTGCGCGCGCGAGCGAGCGGTCCTGCGGAATCCGGAGAGAGTTCCCAGCAGTGTCGGCGTGTCCTCTGTCCCTCCGTCAGTCACACTCTCGCTCCCGCCTTCATCACAACCACATCGCGAGCAGCCCCACAGGCGGATTCCCCCGACCCCCTCCCCTCCTCCTCCTGTCTCCTCCTCCCGCAATTTCCTCTTAATCTGAGCTCAGCGCTCGGAGATAAGACTCTGGCTCTGCCGGGCTGCGGGGAGCCCCGGACGGGAGAGGAGGGTGAAGAGAAGAGGGAGCTGTCGTGCCTCTGGGTTCCAGCAGGACTCGGTGGTCGCGGTAGAGGGTCCTGTCAGGCAGCCGCCGGGCTGAGGGGCTTATACACACACGCTCCGTGGTGCTCTGAGGGGCCAGCGAACATTCCCCCGCTCACAACCCCCTCCTCTGAACGTAGCCTGGATTAAATTTACATGTATGCCCTGTGCTCAGCACAAAGAGACCGGGAGAGAGGGAGAGAGGGAGAGAGAGAGAGAGAGAGAGAGAGAGAGAGAGAGAGAGAGAGAGAGAGAGAGAGAGAGAGAGAGAGAGAGAGAGAGAGAGAGATAGAGAGAGGGGGGATAGAGTGTGCAGGCTGCAGAGAGGAGGAGAGTGGGAGGGGATATATGAAGAGAGCTATTGAGGAAGCTACAGTGGTGTGAGAGAGAGAGAGAGAGAGAGAGAGAGAGAGAGAGAGAGAGAGAGAGAGAGAGAGAGAGAGAGAGAGAGAGCGTGAACAGAGAGTGTGTGAAAAAGAGAGAGATAGATAGAAATGGAAACACAGATCTATAAAAAGATAGGGAGAGATAGATGAGTTGTGTCTACAGAAGCCCTCATCAGAGGGCTGGTTTATGTCTGATGATGATCCACTTCTCATTCTGTCTTCCTGTTTCAGCAGTTTGATGCTATTCAGTGTTCTGCATGCTGGTTCAACCCCAGTCCAGTCTAGCAGGAGGGCTGAGAGGAATGTTCTTGGTTCCAGAATGCTCCGGGTTTCAGAGTGGCCTCAGGCCCCTTGACCAAAGGGGGTCGTTCAATCTACCATGACATATTAATTATGTAACTTCATATGCCATCATCTGGAGGTCAATGCCAGGACCCGGGTGAGGCTCAGCCATCCTGCAGCTGAGGCTATGACTACTGCCGTGGCAACCCCCCTCCCCTCCTCCTCCTCCCCGCCCCCCCCACCTCCCCACCCCATGAAGCGTGACAACATACATAAACAAGAATTATTCAGTTTTTTTTCTTCCTTTAACTGATTAATTGCATTTTCATATCAACAAAACAGCGGGGCAAATATACAATAAATGGAAAGAAGAAATGCTTAGACTGTGCGCCCAATTACTGCCTGTGCGCTGCGCTATTGTGGTGATGGTGATTGGCAGAACAAAGAGGACGTTCAGCGGAGGCTCTATACTGAATGGATTTGCCTGGCTTAATATGATAATGGCAGAGGGTCAAAGTGAACAGGACTGTAACTGAAGTAAACGGTGAGGTAATTGGAGTCAAAGCGGCGTTGGCTCCGGAGCAGAATAGGAGAGGGGGAGAGAGAGAGGAGGGTGGAGATGTGGAGGAGGGCAAGAGAGAGGGGGAGCAGAGTACATAGAGAGAGAGAGAGTTGGCGGAGAGGGGAGCGGAGAGAGAGGAAGGAGGGCAGAGACGGGTAAAAAGGGCAGAGACAGGGAGGGAGCCAGGAGGGCAGGGAGAGAGGTCGGAGAACAGACTAAGCGGGAGAAGAGTAAAGAGAACGAGAGAGAGGGGAGGAGAGCCAGTAATTCAATCCCCTCTGCCTTATCTAACCCCAGCAGCGAACTGGCCTGCCGGAGAGATCATTAAAAGAGATGGCGTCAGGAAGAGACAAGTGGTAGGCCAGTGGAAGAGGCAACCCCCACGTCAAGGAAGAGTGAGTGGACGAGAGACTGCCAACCGACAGCACTATTCTTAGACACCTGACCTTCTGTTCTCCAGCACACTGAAATAGAAACCGGGAGGAAAAACTGCAGGTTTAAAAACGGAACCTCAAATATCTAGTTGATTTCACACGCTCCGGTGAAAGGAAGCAGTAGCGTGTTTGCCTGACCTGTGTGTGTGTGGGGGGGGGTGGGGAGGGGGGGTACTGAACGTACGTGCATGCACTTGTGTTTGTGCGCATCCTCCGTTTACAGCTATCTTCTCGTGTGCAGGGTCCGGCTTAGGAAGAAATGCCGTTTCTCTCTTACACACACACACATGCACACAAACACACACTCTCAGGAATAACAGAGCAGTGAGGTGAGACGTATCCTGCCCTACCTCCTCACCCCCTCACCTCCTCACCCCCTCACCTCCTCACCCCTTCACCCCATCTCACAAAATCTCACCAGAAACATGAAACCTCAGTCCGCTCTGCTCCGGGGTGCCAGGTTGTCGTCCTACTGGTGTAGGAACGTGTGTTTGGGATTTGCTAGCGTGTATTTGGCCGAGGCAGGGCAGAGGCCAGAAGAGAGGCCAGGAGAGAGGCCAGGAGAGAGGCCAGAAGAGAGGCCAGGAGAGAGGCCAGGAGAGAGGCCAGGAGAGAGGCCAGGGAGGGTACAGACTGGGAGGACAGGCTGTGGAATCCTCCCCACACACACACACACACACACACACAGTACCCTCTCTCACTCAGACACAAACACACCTTCTTCCCCCACATACACACCCACCCCGCACACACCCATACACACACACCATTCTCAACCTCCCACACCCCAAAACACACTCCCGCTACCGAACCACCTCGCTGCGACGGGGCAGCTGTCCGAGCTGAGAAGGATACGCCGAGCGTATCTGTGGTTACCGTTGCCGGGCGCCGAGTGATCTCCTGTCCTTATCACGGCTGAGCATTGCGCAACTCTGTCAGGGATTGAATATCCACGCAGCCCATTCCCTCGGAGTGAGCCGGGGTGATCAATACAACCATGCGTCATCACACTGAGCAGCCGCCCGTCACCTGCGCAGAGATCAATACGTCCACAGCCATCTGCCGGTGATTGATAGGCACATGGTGCATGAAGTCAGCCTGACCGACTGCTGCTTGGATCCAACATGGACAGGGCTGTGAAGACGGGGGAGATCCACAGCTGCGAGGGCTGTCAGCTATGTGGGAGTGGATGTCCCCTTCTCTTAAAGCAGTGGTCCTAAACCTATAAAGGGTGTCGAGTGATACCAGGGGGTGCCAACAGGAATGAGGACATACACAGTCATTACAGACATTCGCAGAAACAACTCCCCATTTCCCAGGAGAGGCTGACTGAATCCTTTTGAGCTTCACTGCTCTAGACTTGGTCGACGTCCTGTTGGTCTACAGTTTGATGCCAGGACGACTGAAGCGCGACGAGGGGACCTGGGTTCGGACCCCTCCCAGTCACACACCAAAACCCTTTCCGGCCCGTGTGGAAGGACGCCACTGAATGGACACGGAGGAGAGGTGAGCCAGGGGGATCCCGAGTGTTGCTTGAGGCAGCGCACGATCATGACGGCCAGACACCATGACTGTGAGGCGCTCCATGCTTCAGTGATCCACACCAGGACAGGAGTCCTCACACGACATTAAACCCTCCCTGCTCCATTCAACTGTTACTGATGAACACGGGAAAGGAACGAGGGGGCATAGAGGAGAGAAACAAGAGAGAGAGAGAGAGAGAGAGAGAGAGAGAGAGAGAGAGAGAGAGAGAGAGAGAGAGAGAGAAAGAGAGAGAGAGAGGACAAGGGTGAGAGGAGATTAGAGAGAGAAAGAGAAAGAGAGATTGAAAGAGAGAAAGAGCAAGAGAATTAGATATAGAAAGGGAGAGAAAGAAAGAGAGAGATGGAAAGAAAGGGAGAGAGAGAGAGATCGAAAGAGACAAAGAGAGATTGAAAGAAAGGGAGAGAGAGAGAGATGGAAAGAGACATCAAATGTGAGAAAGTGAGTAAGACAGTAAGGAGTTGGAGCACGCTGCCTGACGCGTGCAGGGTTTCTCTGTTGACGGTCACAGCCAGTCAGCGTCAGCGTTAGCGCGCCGCAGAGTCTCAACTTGATATCTCAAAGTCTTACTCTGGGATCAACAATGTAGCCTTGTCTGACCCCCCCTCCCCTCCCCGAGTCTGCAAACAACCCCAACTTCAAACTACTGACCGACACTGATTCCATCTTGGTCTAATGTTACCGTCGACCTGTCAGCTGTCAGCTTGTCAATGAGACCCCGGTTCCAACCCGTTAGGGTGCCTTGGTTTAGGGTGATGATGTCCTCCACCCCCCCTCCGGACAGGAGGGCTGTGATGCGAGGACACCACAGTCCTGTAGGCCCGAGATCCACTCACTAAATAATGAACATCAGCTCATATTGATGTTCATTGTTTCTGGTGAGGAACACGGGTCATCTGATCTGTGTTCGCCAGCAGCTTCACAACAAAGCCTAACAACGAAATATAGCCTCCCTCCCTCTCCCTCTCAGCCTCTCTCTTCCCACTCTGCGTCTCTCCAGCGTCCTCCCGCCTGCTACAGGCCCGGCCTCAGCCACCTCTCTCTGAGTAAGAGCCCAGGGTGTGCTTAATCCCGAATCCAGCCGACCTCCCTAGCGTCCCACTCCATCACTCCGAGGGCGTTGAGGAGGGTGAGGGGGAGGACAAGGAAGAGAGAGAGAATAGACTGAGCCGCACGTGTGCCTCCTCGGATCACCACTACGGCGGAGGCCGGATCACACGGTTCAGGTCCGCATGCGAGGGGAGCCGAAGCCCGGGGCCATGCGCCACACACAGCTTGGCGGAGACGACTGGAGGAATATCGGACAACTATAAATACACCGGAACAACGAACAACAATCTCGTGCTCGCTGTTGTCCGGTGCGTTTGGCTGCAGGGCAGTACACACACTTTCACATTTGTGCACACACACACACACACACACACACACACACACACACACACACACACACAGACAAAGCTTGACAAATGGCTGGCTCTGCCCTCAGTGCAGCTGGGGGCTTAGCCAATCAATAATGCCATATCATAATGATGCCTCTGGGAAAGCCTCAGATGCCAAGCCCTTTACTGTAGTTCTAGCCTTCTGCCTCCCCTAGCCCCACGCCTAGCCTCCTCCCTCCCCTAGCCCCAGGTCTAGCCTCCTCCCTCCCCTAGCCCCAGGTCTAGCCTCCTGTCTCCCCCTAGCCCCAGGTCTAGCCTCCTGCCTCCCCTAGCCCCAGGTCTAGCCTCTTGTCTCCCCCTAGCCCCAGGTCTAGCCTCCTGTCTCCCCCTAGCCCCAGGTCTAGCCTCTTGTCTCCCCCTAGCCCCAGGTCTAGCCTCCTGCCTCCCCTAGCCCCAGGTCTAGCCTCCTGTCTCCCCCTAGCCTCAGCCTTCAGCCCTCTTCAGACTGGCCTGGTCTGGTTTTGTGTCTGTCCCTTCATTTAAGAACCCTCTGATCTTGAATGTCTTTATGTGTACTGGCTGTGCAGACCATCCAGATCTCTAGGCCAGAGATCAGTGAGGACCTTGGTCTGGTTCTGTCCAGGCTGCTTCAGCAGGTCTGTCTGTCTGTCTGTTGAGCTTGCTGTGCTGACAAGTACATACTGACTAGCACTCCCGTCCTCAGATAGGAGAGATTCCTTTGAAGCCAGCAATCAAATCGGGGTATTAATGTCTTAAAATAACTCTCGTTCCCCGCCGGGTAAGTATTCTGCATCTCTTTCTCTCCGTCTCTCTCTCTCTCTTTTCCATCCCTTTTCTCTACTCTTTTCATCTCCCTTTCCTTCCGTTTCCAAAACAACTCCAGAGACGGTCTGTCCCATGTGCTAGGAGGCCAGTGTGTGCTGCAGTATCCCAGAAAAGGGGGAATCTAATGTGTGACAAGTGTGTTAGGCGTGTGTAGTGTGTGTGGGTGTGTGTGTGTGTGCCTGTAGGAGAATGATGCAGACTCGTGTTACAGCTACCCAGCTGTCCGGACAGGTTTCATTTCCACTGACTGAGGCTTTAATTGAACAACATTAGAGAGGGACCCAAGCAACTGAGATGGACAGAGACAGATAACTGGCGGAGGCTGACTGGCTGGCAAAGCATTGGAGTGAGGCAGGGTGGAGAGGCAGGGTGGAGAGGCAGGGTGGAGAGGCAGGCAGGGTAGGGAGGAGGGAAGCAGGGTGGAGAGGTAGGGTGGAGGGAGGCAGGGTGGAGAGGTAGGGTGGAGGGAGGCAGGGTGGAGAGGTAGGGTGGAGGGAGGCAGGGTGGAGAGGTAGGGTGGAGAGGCAGGCAGGGTAGGGTGGAGGGAAGCAGGGTGGAGAGGTAGGGTGGAGGGAGGCAGGGTGGAGAGGTAGGGTGGAGAGGCAGGCAGGGTAGGGTGGAGGGAAGCAGGGTGGAGAGGTAGGGTGGAGGGAGGCAGGGTGGAGAGGTAGGGTAGAGAGGAGGGAGGCAGGGTGGAGAGGCAGGGTAGAGAGGTAGGGTGGAGGGAGGCAGGGTGGAGAGGCAGGGTAGAGAGGAGGGAGGCAGTAGAGAGTGTCAGGGTGGAGGGAGACTACAGTGGGTCCAGCTGACTGGCAGGATGGTGGGAAAGATGCAGGGAAGAGAGGCGGTCCCGAGGCATGGGGGTTAGGGTGGAGAAAGAGGTAGAGAGAGAGAGAGAGAGAGACAGAGAGAGATGGATATTGTATGGAGTACTAGCCTTTCCAACCTATACGTTATAATTTGATTTCCGTCTTTTTCCTTTTGGGTAGAGAGAACTGGGATCCCTGCTTATGTAACATGGAGGGCCCGCTGGGCTGCACTGACTGTGTGTGTGTGTGTGTGCGTCTGTGTGAGTATGTGTTTGTGAGCGTGTGTGAGCAAGTGAGTACCGCATGTGTGTGTGTGTGTGAGCAATCTTAGCATGTGTGTGTGTGTGTGTGTGAGCTCCACACACGGCCCAGAGGAGAGCCGCGCTGGCGGCCATGCAGCCCCCCCCCCCCCCCCAGAGCGAGGGCTTGTGTAACACGGTGTGACTGAACTACAGTCCATCCAGGAACCACACCGGAGACCATCACCTGAGGACAGGAGATGGAGGTAGGGGGGGAGGATAACCTGTCCTCTCCTCCCGTACATCCACTCCCCTGTCTTGGAGAGTTTGTCAGCCGCGGGCCTCGTGGAGTGAGGAGAGGGGAAGCTTAGTCACTGCAGCCTAAACCCCCCCCCCCCCCCCCCCCCCCCCCCCCCCTCGTTCTCTCAGGACTCTAAGCCAGAACCTTCTCATTGGATTTCCACTTAACTCCATTTCAACTGGAGAACTCCTGCTCTGAGGATCATGTACAGCAGGCCTCGTACTACCAGTGATCAACATTTCCTTTGTCACCTACGACTTGTAACCCGAGCCGAGCGACACAGATAGCAAGAGGCCTGTGACACTGCTGAGCTGACGGGGATGAGTAGAGACACGCGACACCTGGAGCGTTGTGCCGCTTCCTTAGGCTGAAGATACGACGCCTCGCTCCTCTGGTCCAAACACCTAAAGAGCATTTTCCAACTCAGCTTTTGGAAAGTGTCTACATGGTCCAGGATCTAGGATCTTGGAAGGGGAGGGCGGGGGGGGGGGGGGGTTAAACTTGGGTGGAGAGCCAGCTGGCTTTCTTCCCTGGGGGGAGATGATTGGGTGGCCGACTCCCAGGGAGGCAGAGGAGGGACACACACACACAGCCCACCCCCCACACTAACCCCCATCACCTAGGCCGGATCACAGATCACACGGTCAGCTAGCTGGGTACCACTAACTGTGGAGTGATACCCACCTCTACGGTTACAGACAGTAAATCAGTGACCTTCGTATTCACGGCGGCCTGCCCTTCTTACTCAAGAGCTGAGGAGAGAGGAGAGGAGAGATTGGGTGACAGGTGCTGTTCTAGCTTCAGCTAGACTGGATCCAGAGCTGCCTCCCCAGGGGGCCTCAATAATACATGAGACACAACCAGAGTGACGAGGGAATCTTCAGAGGAACAAGTAGAGCAGAAAAAGAGGGCTACGCATCCAGGCCTGAGAGAGAGAGAGAGAGAGAGAGAGAGAGAGAGAGAGAGAGAGAGAGAGAGAGAGGGAGGGAGAGGGAGAGGGAGAGAGAGAGAGACAGAGACAGAGACAGAGACAGAGACAGAGAGAGAGAGAGAGAGAGAGAGAGAGAGAGAGAGAGATGGAGGGGAAGAGAGAGAGCGATGGAGAGAGAGAGAGAGACAGATGGAAAGAGAAAAAGCTCAAAAGAATGAGAGAGAGATGGAAAGAAAGAGAGCTGGAAAGAGAGAAAGAAACAGGCAGAGCGAATGATAGAGGGGAATGGTGCATGAAATGAGAAAATCTATACATAGGACAATTAAAGGAAAGTTGTCAGGTACAACAGATCAACACAGAAACCCAACAACCCAAACCCAAAGTATTATCTGACCATCATCCAAGACAATTAATAAAAGTTAGAAGTGTTACCAAGATAACAGGACTAACAAAGCTAGCAAGGCTATCAAACTAATAAGGCTACCACGCTAACAAGGCTACCACAGCTAACAAGGCACACATGGCTATCAAAGCTAACCAGCACACTGGATCAGGACTTGCTATCAACACCCACTGTAGGGACTGAGACAACATGTACTAGCAGGGCAACATAGCATGTTCTAACGCAAACGTAAGAGGGTAGCAAGAGTGTGCAGGCAGATCAATTATGATGATCCAGAGTGTCCAGTGTTTGGTTAGGAAACTAATTAACGTCAAGGAGTCTGACACACACAGACAGCCTATCTGATGGTCCAGTCTGGCACACACAGACAGCCTGTCTGATGGTCCAGTCTGACACACAGACAGCCTGTCTGATGGTCCAGTCTGACACACACAGACAGCCTGTCTGATGGTCCAGTCCAAGCACAGCCCGCACAGCACAGCACACAGCCTGGTCACAGCCCAACAGCACACATCCCACTATATCACTATCCACTGACGAGATCAGAACAGGCTATGCTGGATTGAAGAGACAAGTTCTACTCCAGCGAACATACTTATGGAATGTTTCAAAGAATCAATTGGAACAAACGTTGTTCCGTTGAAGGGACTAGAGTACGTTCTACTTCAGTGAACACACTGGAGCAAGTTATGTTTCGCTGAGCGGACTAGAACAAACGATGTTGAATTAAACATGCTAGAGCAAGGTATGCTCCTCTGAACGGATGAGTACAGTCCAGGTCCTGCTGTGCTGACTGGTGGAGCCAGAGGAGCACAGAGGGGTGCTGATGCAGAGCTACTGCCACCTAGAGGTGAAGACCGTACTCACACTTAAGGAGCACATTCGATCCTGATATGACACCATATATGAGAACGCAGTCAACGAAAAATATCATGAACATTATTCTGAGGTACTGGGCTTGAAACAAGTGAAGAGAGCAAGCTAATATAGACAGTTAACGGCCAGACGGTGGTGTCTGGGAGGAGTATAGCAGAGGGATAGTGGGTAGTGTGTGACTGGCAGTGAAAGCTGTGGGTAGGCCAGGTGGAACGTGGACACAACCTAGTGGTCAAAGGCAGTCCCTGCAAAAGGTCGAATACAGCACTGCTGTGGTCACAGACAGTTCAATCAGTCAAATCCAGAGACATGATTTTTGGGGGTCATTTCATGCAGTATGAGATCGATCAAATGAGATCCCAAACGATGATAATGGTAGATAGGAGATAAAAGTGTCTGCTAAAGTGAATTGAATGTAACCTAATGGAGAGCTTTCTTGAGGCTAAAGTGGCATCATTTTCCTTCTCTGAAAAGAATATCATTAATTAAGAGCATGAGTACAGTGCATTAATGTATATGTGACGAAGGTTCAATGTCCATTACTGTGTGATTATCTATGCAGACAGGCTGGCCATGATCAATATCTCTGTCTCCCACTCTAAAGAGAGAGAGAGAGAGAGAGAGAGAGAGAGAGAGAGAGAGAGAGAGAGAGAGAGAGAGAGAGAGAGAGAGAGAGAGAGCTGAGGTAATTTCCTCTCTTCCTCCCTCCAGCAAGTCAAAGGTTCCCCTCCATTAAATCCTCACAACCCCCCTTACCCTATTACCACTCTCTCCCCCCCCCTCCCCCTTCTCAGCCCTACCCCCTCAACCAATCACCATAATCCACCCCACAACCCCACTCCCTCCCCAACCCACCTCCCTCAGCCAATCAGCCCCTCTTCCCTACAACCCCCACCCCGTCCTCCCTCACCCCACCACCTCATCTGGCAGTCCAGGTCAGAACAAGTTGTTCTCTAAGACACCAGAGAAAGTTTTCCAAAGTCAGTCACACGCACACACACACACACAAACACACACACACAATCACTCACTTGTATCCAGTCTCAACACTGGACACTACAATCACTTGTTGAGCCGAGAGCATATAATCACCTCAGACAGGTAGATAGGATCCCAGCAATAGATCTTTGTGGGAAGGCGAACACGTGTGCTCCGTTGACTGGGAGGCTCGTGTTAACGTCAGGGAGCAGGCCTCCAGCCTGTTTAAGCACTGCTCCTGTTAATTAAGATAGAGCTCAAAGGGATGCCATGCAATCCTAGCTAAGCAGCTGTAAGCAGATAGCTGCTTTAATTCCTCTGAGTGCTCACTGCACTAAACCTGCACCTGTGTGTGTGTGTGAATGAGAAAGAGAGAGGTTGATAGACTGAGTGAGTTTGTGTGAATGTGTGTGTGTGTGTGTGTGTGAGAGAGACTGTATATATGTGTGTGCGTGAGTTTGATTGACAGTGTGAGCGAAAGAGAGAGAGAGAGGGAGAGAGAGAGAGACAAAGAGAGAGAGAGAGAGAGAGAGAGAGAGAGAGAGAGAGAGAGAGAGAGAGAGAGAGAGAGAGAGAGAGAGAGAGAGAGAGAGAGAGAGAGAGACAGAGAGAGACAAAGAGAGAGACTGTACGTGCATGAAAAACATGCCCCAAGCACACCCTGCTCCGAGAGCGACGTTGTGTAAGATCTCGACCACGCAAAAAAACGCACACCTGAAATAGTCATGAGCAGGAGTCAGAGGTGGCATGTACCCGCTGACCCAATTACTGTCCTAATTACAAGATGGCCATCGATGAGGACACAGGAGCTAGCGAAGCCCTGCCGCGTTAGCCTCCCACACACCAGCTTATGTTCCCGGAAAGAAACCAATACTGTCACAGTGTCACGCCACAAACCAGAGTCACATCCAACCACGCCAGGTCCCTCTGTACCCCAGGATAGACCCAGAGGAAAGCAAGGGGGACACGACACAGGCTGGGACCCCGGGTTTGGGAGCTCCTTGAGGGGGAAGAGATTAGCAGGGACTGGAGCTGAATTCACCCTGCCTGTGGGCTTTAAGGGGAATGGCTGGAGAAGGAGAGCTTTACGCATGGTTCTCTGGGATGATTACCTGGTTCTGTGGGTCAGACTATAGGGCGAGGCACCGTGCCTGTTAATGGTAACCTGAATCTCTTTTTTTTTTCTCTCTCTCTCTCTCTCTCTCTTATTTGCTCCACCCTTTTGTCCCTCTCGATCTCTTTTTCCCTTGCTAATTATCTGTCATTCTCTGTCCCTCTCCCTCTGTCCCTATTCCTCTCTCTCTCACACACACTTTCTCCCTCTCTTCTCTCTCTCTTTCCTATTACACTGCCATTACCTTAGACCGTCATGGAACGTTGACTGAGCTTTAGTGCAGTGCTGCAACACACACACACACACACACACAGACACGCACACACACGCACACACACACACACGCGCGGTTGCTGCCACATTGTTGTGCCTGAGCACAACAGAAGCTCTCCAGCATATCTGGCTACCTTTCCGAGCCAACCACACCACATCGTGACAATGCTCTGAACCGCCCTTTGACCTTCAGTGAAAACATCCATCAGAGACCCGTGTCACAACAACAGCCGCTAACCCAGCTCAGGGCCCTGGCTAGCCTGCCTCTGGCTCTGAACACCACTGAAGCACCCACGAGATGCATCTGTTCAGACAACAGCAGGTCAGTTAGCCTGGACTGTGGTCACGAGCCAATTACAACAACAACAATGTCAAGTTTAAGCATTGTGCCTGACTGACTGCACAGCACATCAGGGCTTTTGTGTGTGTGTGTGTGTGTGTGTGTCAATAGGGACATCAACACACAACCTTGACTTTGAGTCCGCCATGTTGTCACCAGATGAATCGTATCAAACCTCGATACATCTCCGAAGGATCTTTCACTGTAGAGAATACACATTTGGAAGGAGCTCAGAAGCTAGGGGGGCGAGTCCAGGGGAGAGGGGTCCCCTGCTCCCTGAGCGAGGGGAAAAGGAGCAGAGAAAGTTAGTTTGAGGGAGATTTTTAAGGGGCCAGGTAAATCCTTCAGGACCACTGTGTCCTTCCCTTCCTGTTAGTCTAATATGCCAGCAGCGACCTACATGATTAAAATAACCCTCTGCCTCCAGGCTGCCACAGCAGTAGCCCGGCCAGAGGACGCAGTGGACACGCTGCACTGATGCTACGCTAGCTGCACTGATGCTACGCTAGCTAGCACTGATGCTACGCTAGCTGCACTGATGCTACGCTAGTTGCACTGATGCTACGCTAGCTAGCACTGATGCTACGCTAGTTAGCACGGGCACATCTCCAGCACGAGGGCCACACGGTCACTGGTACTACCACTCGCATGCGGATCACATCTTCCTGGTTGCACAGAGTCCCGTACTCACACGAGTGCTCTTTCACCTGTGGATTTATTGACGTGGTTTACTGGGAGAGCCACATTCAGATGCTTGTGGAGTCGTTTGACGGAACGGTTATGAGTCATTTCCGGAACATGAAGATGATGAGGTCACTGCAAGGTGTTGACAGACATTATTACCACTCATCCATCTAACCTCCAACTGTCCAGGCTCTCTCATTCAAACTAGTAATCTCTTTCTGGTTTATCCACATCTCCGTACTGACCACCTCTTCCCTGGTACCCTCCAGAACACAGCCACCACCTCTCCCCTGGTACCCTACAGAGCACAGCCACCACCTCTCCCCTGGTACCCTACAGAGCACAGCCACCACCTCTCCCCTGGTACCCTACAGAGCACAGCCACCACCTCTCCCCTGGTACCTTTCCCTGGTACCTCCTCAGTCTGAAACCCCACCTGCTCACCCGTTCAGAGTCTCGGCCCCCCCTCCCCAGTCCAACCTCTCATCCTGCCTCCCCCTTCTCCCTTGTGTCCCTCCCTCTCCTTCTCTCTCCTACCTACCTGTACTTCATGCCTGTCTGGTAGGACACGCACTCCTCCAGAGCCAGGCCGTTCATCTTGAGGAAGTCCTCCATGTTCTTGACCTGCGCGGCGGCCCTCTGCTCCCGCAGCCTCTGCAGCTCGGCCTGGTCGGCGGGCCGCGGCGCCTGGTTGAGGCCCTGGTCCGAGTGGTAGCGGCTGATCCCGCTGCGGATGCTCTCGCTGTACGACATGGACAGCATCTTGCCGCTGGCGCCGCTGCTGCTGCTCTTGCGCACGCTGCCCGGCACCGCCGCCTTGGGAACCTGCAGGTTTTCGTGACCGTAACACGACTGGCGGCGCATGGGCCCCCCAGGGGGCCCGCCCGCGTAGCCCCCCGCAAACATGGCTTTGCCCCCCGCAGCCCACCGCCGCCACCCCCCGCCTCCCGCCCCCCGCTACCCTCTTTCTTCCTCCTCCTCCTCCTCCTCCTCCTCCTGCTGCTGCTGCTCCCCCTCTGGCTGTGCCTGGTCTTCCTGTTGTCGCTTCGGCGGCCCTCTTGGTTGCGTCGAGGCGCCGACAGGAGAGCGGGGTCGGGGCCGGAGCCGAGCAATGAGAGGAGGAGAGGAACAGGCAGTCGGCTCCTCCTTAAATAGTACCTGCTCCGAGTGTGCTGCCACGGAGGAGGCAGTGCTGTCTAACCCCACCCCCCCAATACACACGCACCCCAACCACACACACACACATCCCAACCCCCGCCCCCAGCCGGTAATCAGAGCCTGGCTCCGCCCACCCCCTCCAGGGCAGGCTCACAGTGGCAGGGTTACACCAACAGGTAGGGTGCATTCAAGGGGCCAGACGGATGGGGATTCAGAAACGGGGGTATGGAGAGGACAGGTGCGGGCCAGTCAGAGAGCACGGAGGAAAGAGAGAGGGAGGGAGAGAAAGTGAGACAGAGGAAGAAAGAAAAAAAGAGCAAGAAGGCAGGGCAGACGCCCTATGAGAAAGTGAGACAGAGCGAGAGAGACAGAGACAGAGAGAGAGAGAAAGAGACAAAGAAAGAAATAGGAAGACAACCTTAGAGAGAGTGAGAGCTACAGGGAGAGAGGGAGAAAGAGTGTTTGGGCGTGGGGGCATGTGTCAGCCTGAGGGCCTGGCGGACATGGGGGGGGGGGGGGGGGGGGTGAAAACATGCAGCCATGCAGGGGCGGGGCCGAGCCAGAGGGTTCTGGGGACTTGATGGTCTCATTTCTAACCAGGCAGGCTGGAGAGCCCAGAGAGTCGCTCTCTAACAAGAAGCCAATCGACTCTGACTGTCACCTCGAAATAGCCTCTACACATGAACCACACTGCCTCCCATCATCTCCACAGTGTCCCATGAAGATATGTGAAGATCAGCCTCACATAACTGTGGTCTGTTAAACTGGCATTCCAGATTAGAGAACTGACACGAATCGAGCAATAGAGAACCACTCACCGAACGGCCAATGCCACAAAAACGACATTGTCACAAGGGTAGAGGGAATTTGAGAGGGGTTGAAATTTAGCTTTCAGTGTTCTGGATGCAGACAGTTCTCCTGTCCAGCAGAGGGCAGTATTTAGTCTAGTGATACCAAACAGGCTGACTGGCCTGGGCATGGAGATGCTGCACATCGATCCACCCTGAGCAGACAGTCTACTGACACGCCTGACACCAATCACTGATCAAATCACTGGGTTATCCTCGTTATGACTGTGTTATCATCATTATCCTTACCAAGCTATTGGTCTGTTAGCGCCATTATCATCACTGATCCTTCGCTGGTATCATCATCATTATCACGTATTCACTGAAAATTAAGTATTTAATTGACAACGACAAACTTGAATTTGACAACCACCACACCTACAGCACATATAACCAGGATAGAAAAGGTATATCCTCATCATCAGAGGTCTATCACTGCATCACCAACATGATCATCGTCGATGATTCAATATGAGACCCTGCATGTGCTGTGTTAACAGCATCAAAGCAGAGTGATGTCTCGATTAAACTGTCGAAATTTAGGAAAGTCGCATCAAGTTAATACAATCATCTTAGAGCTCATGGATATCAGTTATCCTGGCAACCTGACAGATTGTTACAACAAACCCTCATTGTGCTCAGTATAAACTCGACACTAAAAGATCCACATTCTGTTATTCCATGGACCATTCGTCTGAGGACTATAAGTCTGGGTAGTTCAAATCAGAAATCACACGATGATTCATTAAACACAAGCAGAACCTGATGCTCAGGCAACTTGTTACCGGGCGGACTGGCTGAGGAAGGCCCCTGGAACAAAGCTGTTATTGATTCTTTCATCATCTATTGGTGGATACCGACACTTCAACACCACTCTCATCTTTCCTTTGCCTCATCACCCAATCAGCTGCAGCATACCATCGATACAGACGCCATTCCAGAAGGTTAGGCTAGATCAAGTGTCGTTGAAAAACAGACAGACTCAAATCACTAGACAGCCTAGCCAATATGACCACCACGCACCTTAGCCAACAATTACACAGCCAACTGTAGCCATGACAACAATTACAAAGCCAACTGTAGCAATGACAACAATTACACAGCCTACTGTAGCCATGATAACCATCATATAGCCTAACAAACATACCCTCCACACCTTCTTCCTCACATCTGCGTGTGTGTGTGTGTGTGTGTGTGTGTGTGTGTGTGTGCAGCTGCCAAATTAGAGCTGGTTGATTTACTGACAAGGATATGATAAATCACTCTAATCTTCTATTAGGACCATGGAGCTTCTGTTACAGTATTCCACCAGCTACAGATCCATGGTTCTCACTGGTTCTCCTATCCTGGGCAGAAAAGGGGAGTCACATACTTGGCAGGTGATTGGATTATACATCTGTTTATCACCATCTATGACTGGTTACCCATAGCTGCCAGTACTCCTCAGAGGACCCTGTTGGACCACAGTGGTTCTGACACAAACGAATACCATGGAACTTGACAAGATATTTTATTGAGTGGTCGTGATACAGCAGTCTAGCAAAAGTTAGCTTCTCCCAGTCCACTGGACCAACTCCACCCACAGGGATGCAGAGCTTCTCCCAGTCCACTGGACCAACTCCACCCTGAGAGATGCAGAGCTTCTGAAATGCAGAGGGAAATGGGGTCCAGGCCAGGCAACATGCACCCTCTGGCATCATACACATTCACACCCGCACACACTCAAAACTAACGTGCACACACTCAACACACAATCAAAACAACACAGTCATGAATCCACAAAACACATACAACACCCTTTCACACACACACACTCACTCACACAGGTTCCTGATACAGAGACCTATCATCCCAACACTCACACCAAGAGTGGGTTGCACATCCACAGGCACGATGTGAAGGCTAACACTCACCTTGGGTCTTGGGCTTCGGCTCATGAGTGTGTGCCAGTGTGCTCTTATAAACACCCAGAGCTGCAGGCCACTGACACACCCAGACTGGGAGGGCCTTACGAGGAAGCCTCTAAACCAATTAGTGATTGAGAAAGTGCCTCCCCACCCCGCCCTCCCTCCATCCTCTCACCACTTTGCACCCCCCCCCCCCCCCCTCACCGCCATCACCACCGAAACCCCTCCCTCCCCCCTTCATCTGAGAGAGGATATCAATTCATGTCAGTGAGTGGTCTAGCTGGTTTCTGCAAACTGAAGCAAATACTATCAGGTTTGAATAATTCACCAAAAGCTTTCGTGCTAAAAGCCCTTCTTACTGTTGTTCCACAGGAAAGAATACTAAGAGGCATGCAGCCTGTAATGAGGCCTGAGAGTAATGCACACACACACACACACACACACCCACACACACACACACACACACACACCCTGCTGGCGCACACACACACACACACCCAGCAGGCACACACACACGTGTAAAACCACTAGCCAGCAGTTCAACTGCATTGTGAGCCACAGAACAGCGGTTTTCCTCCACAGACATTAGGACCAGCACATCAAAATGTCCCTTTCAGCTTAATCTATTATGACCAATCAAGTACCAGAGAGATGCAGATGAGTGCTAACAGTCCCCTGTGTCGGAGCGAAGCGTTTAGCTGTCTTCATGCTTCCATCACAGACAGCAGGAGGTTCTGGGACCACCACAGCACACAGCATGTCCTCCTCGCTCGCACACACACACACACACGTGTTGCCTCACACTAACCCTCGGAAACAGTCCCACCATGATCAATACCCACGTGACGGCTTGACAGGGGGGGGGGGGGGGGGGTATGGGGGGGAACCGCCGTCTCCAGGAAACCGTCCATTTGAACTGGATGCAGCAAACGGGCTAAAGACCTCTGGGACAGGAAACGACAGCTACACGCTAAAAGCCTTGTGCTCTGTCGGGGTCTCATTCATTTGACAGCACGGCTCTCTGGCAGAGTGACGGCCTGTTCCATGCTGTGCACTGGGGCACAGAACACCAGGTGCCGTATGTGTATGGAGGTGAACGATACTGGACTGTGGGCGGTGCTTGAGGACATGATGGTGGAGGATGACTATGAGGAATGCATGAAACTACAGTTTTATTAGCGAAGCGCTGAGGAAATTGAATATGCTGTCTTTTATGAAGTTGGGAAGGGTAGATGCTGAAATGTTTTGAATGATGGGCTGTGCCTTGAAATTGCGCTGCCCGGATCAGTCTGCCCTAACCTGGGACAGACCAGGCCAGGCCGAGCCCAGCAAGAACATGTCAGGCCAGGCCAAACCTGAACATACAAAACCAGTCCAGATCAGGCCAGACCAACCCAAAACACACAGACCAGGCCAGATCAGACCATACCATACATACCCATCCCAGAAAAGAAGGAACCAGACCAGGCTAGACCAGACTAGACCAGACCAGACCAGACCAGACCAGACCCAGGCCTGACCAGACCAGACCCTAAGTGAGACTTGTGGTTGTGGACAGACGACAGACTTGCAAGGCTGACGGCACGGAGATCAAAATCCGGCTGAGGGCTCACTGAACACTCCGGTCCACGTCAGGGATTTTATAACCAGATCAGCAGAATAAAAAGCTCATCTCAGCCCATAAAACCTGATCCCTGCTGATCCAGAGCCCGGCAGGCCAGCCACACTCACACACAGACACACACTCACACAGACAGGCCGGAGGAGAGCTCCACCCCTGGGCTGAGTCAAGTAAAACACAGCTGGGCTTCACAACAACAGCACCATGAAGACACAGATCAGAAACAACCAAAACATGTCATACCACAGCACCATGAAGACACAGACCAGAAACACCCCAAACATGTCATACCACAGCACCATGAAGACACAGTCCAGAAACACCCCAAACATGTCATACCACAGCACCATGAAGACACAGACCAGAAACACACCAAACATGTCATACCACAGCACCATGAAGACACAGACCAGAAACACCCCAAACATGTCATACCACAGCACCATGAAGACACAGTCCAGAAACACCCAAAACATGTCATACCACAGCACCATGAAGACACAGACCAGAAACACCCCAAACATGTCATACCACAGCACCATGAAGACACAGTCCAGAAACACCCCAAACATGTCATACCACAGCACCATGAAGACACAGACCAGAAACACCCCAAACATGTCATACCACAGCACCATGAAGACACAGACCAGAAACACCCCAAACATGTCATACCACAGCACCATGAAGACACAGACCAGAAACACCCCAAATATGTCATACCACAGCACCATGAAGACACAGTCCAGAAACACCCCAAATATGTCATACCACAGCACCATGAAGACACAGACCAGAAACACCCCAAACATGTCATACCACAGCACCATGAAGACACAGACCAGAAACACCCCAAACATGTCATACCACAGCACCATGAAGACACAGTCCAGAAACACCCCAAACATGTCATACCACAGCACCATGAAGACACAGACCAGAAACACCCCAAATATGTCATACCACAGCACCATGAAGACACAGTCCAGAAACACCCCAAATATGTCATACCACAGCACCATGAAGACACAGACCAGAAACACCCCAAACATGTCATACCACAGCACCATGAAGACACAGTCCAGAAACACCCCAAACATGTTATACCACAGCACCATGAAGACACAGTCCAGAAACACCCCAAATATGTCATACCACAGCACCAAGAAGATGGTCTACATAACACCCACCCCCAAAGATGTGGACTGGACAACACACCCAGAACTGCTCAACAGTATCCTGAGGATGTCTATAAGGACTACTTGACCATGTGATCATCCTGATCTACAACCCAGAAGATGTGGACACCCCGAGGGGCATGTGAGGCGAGGCTGGTGGCCAGCTGGTGTAGATGCAGGCTTCAGGGCCTGATGGGTCTGTGTATGTGACGAAGGTTACAGTTGACGCCAGCCTCACGTACAGCAAGTGCATCCTAAATGTCTGCAGGGATGGGTGCAGATCTTTCAAGGCAGAGAGAGAGAGAGAGAGAGAGAGAGAGAGAGAGACAGAGAGAGAGAGAGAGAGAGAGAGAGAGACAGAGAGAGAGAGAGAGACAGAGACAGAGAGAGACAGAGAGAGAGAGAGAGAGAGAGAGAGAGAGAGAGAGAGAGAGAGAGAGAGAGAGAGACAGAGACAGAAACAGAAACAGAGACAGAGAGAAAGAGAAGGAAGACAGGGGGTAGTGTTACCTGTAGAACTGCAGCTGTCGTTTGGGGCTCCCATAGCGAGCGCTGACGTGAGCAAAAGAGAGGGAAGAGGGGGACAGAAGAGCGGAGAAGAAAAGAGGAAACATGGGGGATGAAAAGAGGAACAAAGAGAGCTCAGGTTAGCGAAGAGCAGAAGCCAGAAGAAGATATCACTGATTGAGATAGATGCAAGCGACTAAACACGCACACACACACCCTGCAGGCACACACACACACACACACAGACACACCCTGCAGGCACACACACACACACCCCAGGCACACACATACAAACACACTCCCTTCAGGCACACACACACACACACAAGGCAGAGACAGTGAAGAAAGAAACCAGGACATGAACAGCAGAGATGGAAAGAAGCTCAGAGAAGCTCAGACACGAGCTTCTCAGACAGACAGGCTTGTTATGAAGCAGGCCAGGCCCAGAGAGGAGGGCCAGTCTGGGGTGAACACTGCCTGCTCTCGGTCCTCACACACTGGGGGTCTCCTGGTGAGCCTGGTCCTCAGGCATGTAGCGCTAACACTCAGCAGACCACAACCCAAACAGATCCAAGCTTGACTGGCCATTAAACACCCACGTATACAGTAGTTAAACCACTCATTCACTTTCCACAAATTCACTGCTCTGTCTTGATTCACGAAACAAAGACAGAAGGATTTGGAGAATTGGAGACAAAAACAAAATCCACTTTGTGAGAGCTGTAGCCTCTGTGTTCAACTCAGACCAAAGGCTTCACAGTGATGTAGCGATCCATGGAGAGCTCACTGTGGCGCTACTACAGACACCAGACATTGGAGCAGAGAAGGATGGGTGGCGCCACCTGTTGGCCACATGTAGCAATGCAGGATTTTTGCCCAAAAAGCAGGGCACCGCTGAAGAGGATTAGAGGGCCGAAAAGAGGGGAAGAAATAGACAATGGCATGGGTGGGAGGAGGGCTGTGGGAGTGGAGGTAGGGAGGGAGCAGGAGGGAGGTAGGGATGGAGGGCTGGAGGGCAGTATCATAGGGATGGCATGGAGGCAGGGAAGGCCGAATGAAAGGTGATAGGGAGATTGTTTTTATTACTCTCCGAGTAGCTGTTGCCGAACACCTACACTGGCAACGCCGCACATGTAGCAATGCAGGATGCAGGATGTACTGTGACTGAGACTGGTGTGTCCACTGCTGCTGATACATGCACCCTGTCCCCAGGAGAGGGGGGGAGGATGGGAGACAGAGACAGAGACAGAGAGAGAGAGAGAGAGAGAGAGAGAGAGAGAGAGAGAGAGAGAGAGAGAGAGAGAGAGAGAGAGAGAGAGAGAGAAAGAGAGAGAGAGATGGGTGAGTGAAGGAGAGCACAGCTCTGCTTGTGTCCTCACCTGTAGATCATGCCTGGTGAGCCGGTCTGACGGAGGGAGAGGCGGGCAGGAGAGTCTGTGGTCGATTCCGGATACATGAGGAAAGAGTCAGGGGTCAGGGGCCAGCCTGACGGGGGGGAGGGGGTCTCTGTCGCCGGGACAACGGGGGCAGCTCTCTCTCAGCAGTCAGCAGCTCTGGAGGGTGCAGAGAGAGGGTGGGGGGTACGTCAGGGCTGGAGTCTCAAATCACTTCAAGTACAATTTGATATAATACATATAAACAATTGTTTCCAATAAAAGTCACAGAGGGCTTCACAGGCACACACAGAGAGGACAGGGAAAGACGGCATTCTCTCAGAGAGACAGACGGCATTCTCTCAGAGAGACAGACGGCATTCTCTCAGAGAGACAGACAGCATTCTCTCAGAGAGACAGACGGCATTCTCTCAGGGAGACAGACGGCATTCTCTCAGAGAGACAGACGGCATTCTCTCAGAGAGACAGACGGCATTCTCTCAGAGAGACAGACGCCATTCTCTCAGAGAGACAGACGGCAATCTCTCAGAGCGACCCGGGGACGAGCGGTTCGTGGAGAGATCCTCTCCTCCAGAGACGGCGCATGCACGAAGATTCCGAGACACAGGCCACAGGCTGCTGACCATTCTACCAGACAAACATTCTCCTCAAACCGACAAACAAATAGTCCAGCGTCCGACATACCTTTACATATACCTCGCCGTGAGGGGAGCTCAACGACACCTCACTGAGAAGAAGAAGAAAAACAACAACAACAGTGCACTCTCATTTCGTTTTGGTACGCAAGGTCCCTTTTTCAAGACGCCGCACCACGACAAACAGTCCACCAGGTGGCGGCATCTCTCCGCGTACAGGACAGCAGACTAGACGAGACTGATAAGACCACGGTCTCAGGCAGGCTGCTGGAGGAGGTTAACTCCTGCACAGCCAGATCCTACGTCCAACAGAGCTACTATCTCTGGAATAATCACAGACCGCAATGCCGTGGCCTACTTACACACGTTTTTGCGGGGAACACACAAACGCACACGCACGCATTCCCACAGACAGACGCAGACACGCATGCAGATATTCACACACACACACACACACACACACAGGCACACACAGTCCTGACACCTCGCTATCCTTTCCATGCAGTGTGCACACACGTGTACTTTGTCTGGACAAAATGTGGGTGTTTGCTCGGAGCAACTTCTTTCTATGAATAATTCAAAAGTTTTTTGCCCAAAAAGCAGGGCACCGCTGAAGAGGATTAGAGGGCCGAAAAGAGGGGAAGAAATAGACAATGGCATGGGTGGGAGGAGGGCTGTGGGAGTGGAGGGAGGGAGGTAGGGAGGGAGCAGGAGGGAGGTAGGGATGGAGGGCTGGAGGGCAGTATCATAGGGATGGCATGGAGGCAGGGAAGGCCGAATGAAAGGTGATAGGGAGATTGTTTTTATTACTCTCCGAGTAGCTGTTGCCGAACACCTACACTGGCAACGCCGCACAGTTCCACTCTACATCCCAGCGTGTGGGAGTGGGAGAGAAAACAGCACTGCTGACCCTCAGTGCGTGGCAAGTGAGCAAGACGAATGGGGTCCTTCGCTGGCAGGCCGGCATCTCTCTGACCGCCCCTTTTTCATATTTCACCGAGCCAACACGACGGCCGGTAATGGACGCCGTAACGACGGACGTGAAGGTGACTTTCTCCCGACATCAATCAGCCACGCTGGAACGAGGTGTCAGAGACACGCCACGCACCGAGGACTCCATTTACGCCCCCTGGAATCTCAATCACCTCACGCCACGGAAAAGCTCATCTCCTGGTCATGATGACGAGGAGGAGGAGGAGGAGGAGGAGGAGGACGATGATGGCGTCCATCAACGTTTATTGAGACAAGCGGTAGTACGGCACGCCTCGAAACAAGCTTGAGTCAATCAGCGGCGGATTCTTTGAAAGAATAATAATGTATTGATATGCTTTTCACCACAGAAACAACACAGAGCGGGGGAACCTGCGATCTCTCGAACCGAGCTATGCCCATCCCCAAATGACGTTGAAGCGGTGGTTGTCACAGATGTTTGGAAGGTCGTGGGGTCAGGAATGAGGCACCGTGCGATTGGTTTGCTGAATCTGAGCTTCAATTTTTGAAGAACCCTTGTTTTTCAAAGCACAGTTCCTTGGCACCAGGCCCTGCCCTTAGTTTATCCATGGCAGACCCATAGCTGAGCAGGTGTGTTCAGCTACCTGGTGGTGAATACACTTTGTACCATTTAAACGAATATACCCTGTACTATTTGTACGTTGTTTTGGAGAACGGCATCGGCGAAATGAATCAAATGGAACTGTGAGGGTGTTCGAACTCGACATCCACACAGCATGAAGCCGGATACAAATCATTTCCATGCTCAGCACACATTCATTTGCTTCCCCCTTGGAAGTGTTAATGTGGCTGGGGAGGCAGATCTGGGTGTCCTGTGTTCACGCTAGCTACCTTTTGGCAGCTGGGCTTCAGTGAGGTTAACTGCTGTGCTCAGCTGTGTTGAACTTTGATGAGCTCTGCTATATTTTCTGTTCTGCGTAATTCTGCTCTCTTCTGTTCCGTACTGTTCTGTATTATTCTACTCTCTTCTGTAACATTTCTACTCTGTTCTGTACTGTTATGGTCTGTTCTGTTCTGCTATTATAGAATGTATAATACATGACAGTACAATTCTAGAACTGTAATCATTAGCTGCATCACGGGCACTGTGCACTAGTGAATATAGCAACGGGAACAATGCCCGCACGACTTTATAAAGGATGCATGTATTAAAGTTATGTATTGTGCTTATTAAACTGATGTCTTATGAACTTAGAAGTGTGCTCAGGCTTAAACATTGTGTCTCACACTGGGTGTGGGAAACAGGCTGTATTTTCTGTCGATATCTCTCCATTTCAGAAGCAACCTTGAAACCGGGCTGAGACGGCACCTGAGCAGGTGGGACGCGTAGGCAAGAACAACTCCCTACTGCACAGGAGAACAAGCTCAACCCTCTTCTTGTGTTTTTTGTTTTACTGCACTGTATAATATATGCTGGGGCAGGGACAGATAGTCAGTTGGGCTTGGTGAACCAGCCCAAACTCTGTTGCGGGTAGGGAAACGTAGACAACCCCAGAGCTCTGTACTTGTTGATTTCCAACTGCTGCATTAAAGCTGATATTATCGGACCTCTGCAGACCACTCTTTCTAGAACACAGACTTGTGTCATTGAATACCATCATTACATATTGGATTAGACACAAAGATTTTGAGTCCTTCACTATGCACTGCCATGCTGTGTTCTCTGAGGTGTTCCGTTGTTCTGCAGTAGTGTGTTCTACTGCAGTGTCCTCCTCTGCTCTGTTGTACTTTGTTCTCCTCGGTTCTGATCTGTACTGTTCTTCTGTGCTGTGCTGTGTTCTCTGTTCTGCTGTGTTCTCTGTTCTGCTGTGTTCTCTGTCTGCTGTGTTCTCTGTCTGCTGTGTTCTCTGTTCTGCTGTGTTCTCTGTTCTGCTGTGTTCTCTGTTCTGCTGTGTTCTCTGTCTGCTGTGTTCTCTGTTCTGCTGTGTTCTCTGTTCTGCTGTGTTCTCTGTTCTGCTGTGTTCTCTGTTCTGCTGTGTTCTCTGTTCTGCTGTGTTCTCTGTCTGCTGTGTTCTCTGTTCTGCTGTGTTCTCTGTCTGCTGTGTTCTCTGTTCTGCTGTGTTCTCTGTTCTGCTGTGTTCTCTGTTCTGCTGTGTTCTCTGTCTGCTGTGTTCTCTGTTCTGCTGTGTTCTCTGTTCTGCTGTGTTCTCTGTCTGCTGTGTTCTCTGTTCTGCTGTGTTCTCTGTCTGCTGTGTCGTGTTCTCTTCTGTAGTGCTACTGTGCTGGGTGCTGCTGACCGCATCGATGCGGGAGCTCCTGACTGCCCTGCTTGAGGTAAAGAGGAGCGCTCAGATTTACTACTGTAATAGGCCAGGATGCACTCTACAGATTAAAACTGCATAGAGAGAGAGAGAGAGAGAGAGAGAGAGAGAGAGAGAGAGAGAGAGAGAGAGAGAGAGAGAGAGAGAGAGAGAGAGAGAGAGAGAGAGAGAGAGAGAGAGAGAGAGAGAGAGAGAGCGAGCGAGAGATGGGTAGGTGAAGGGGAGAACAAGGGGAAAAATAGGAGATGGGAAGAAAGATTGAGAGATCGAGAGAGGGGGATAGAGAGAGTGAGAGAGAGAGAAAGAAAGAGAAGGATAGAGAGAAACAGACAGACCTCAGAGAGAGAGAGAGAGAGAGAAAGAGAGAAGGGGGAGGAAGGAGAGAGAGAAGGACAGGATCCTAATCAGATCAGAATCACCCTGTCCTAAACCCTCTCCTCCACCTGACCCAGAAGCAACCTGACAGAAGTGTTGCGTGACAGTGTGCGTATGGGAGTTTGTGTGGATGTATTTAAGAGTGTGCCTTTATTTGTTATGTTCCTCATGTGTAGAGGAGGTGATATGCTTTATGTGTGAGGCTGTCAAATAAAACACAAACACTAAACACTTGGTGAGAATGATACCTACATACCAATAGCCTAACCTCCCAGTATCTCTGTCCAACAAAAAGCTCAACTGAGTCACTAAAGGGGGCTTCTCATACTTCCATGATCCATCCACCCACCCACCCACACCAAGCCGAGTGGCAGGACTCTTGAGACAAGGCTTATGTGAGCAGGCAGGGAGGCAGGCAGGTAGGGAAGCAGGGAGGGAGGCAGGGTGGGAGGCAGGATGGGAGGGAGGCAGAGATGGACAGAGAAAGGCTAAGAAGGGGAGGGAGAGAGAAAAAGAGAGGGGGGCAGGGAGGGAGGCAGGGTGGGAGGCAGGGTGGGAGGGAGGCAGAGATGGACAGAGAAAGGCAGAGAGGGGGAGGGCGAGAGAAAAAGAGAGGGAGGCAGAGAGGGAGGCAGGGGAGCAGGGAGGGAAGCGGCAGGCACGACTGGAGCAGGAAACAGAGAACAGCAGAACAGAGCACAGTCAGAGCATCCTAGCAGAGCGCAGAACAGCAAAGCGTATCAGAGTGAACCAGGGTCGAGTATGTCACGGAACAGTGTAGTAGAGTACACAAGCCAGGCTCAGGGCCCAGTACTGATACTGAATCTGAAACAAGCAGAAAACAGTTCCCTGAAATGAGAAAATACATCAGATTTTCTGGTAGTTTTGCTCTCAACCCAGCTCTCTACCTTCTCACATCACTGAAGATGAAGGAGACGAGACAAGGAGGATCTATGGTCCTCATCTCCTTGGGATGTTGACCATTAGAACTGAGGTTGACCCCAGAGAGTGAAGGTCAAACGTTTCATCAGGCTTCCTGTCGTTGACTCAGCCGAGCGTATTGGACAGGAAGTCCTGAAGGTCAGCCGAGGACCAGGAGAGGTCAGGAGGAGGGCTCAGCTGTAGGTGCATCTTAGGAAGCCTGCTTCATCAATGACCGTCGTCAAGACGGCTGGTTCTGCACGGTTAATCATTAAGATGGTAGTATCCTCGCCAGTGCACCAGAGCCTCTTATGGCCAACTTGAGTGCGTGTGTGTGTGCGTCTGTGTGAAAGAGCATGAGTATACGTGTGTGCACGTGCACGTGCATGTCAGAGTGTGTGTGTGTGTGTTAGAACGGCCTCCTCTTTGATAGGTCCTGGAGAGCCCTTGATTACAGCACCAGCACAGGTCATCCGTTGCCAGGAGAGGAAAAAAAAGACCCATCAAATCAATTTGCATAAGTAGCCTATTTATACCATAGCCATACTTGTGACACTCCGCCTTTGTTCCCAATTTGCAGCACAAACAGCTACAAGCTCCACTGTCAGACAGAACAATCTAGAAACACAAAATCACTACAGATGCTAATAGTCCTGAAGATCAAACCCGTTTAGGTCTTGTAAATGTAGCCTGGCACGTGTGCTAACCTCCAGAGCTAAAGGCAGGGAGGCGAGGACATACTGTGTCATACGTCTAAGGCAGGTCATGAATCATCGCCATGGGGTGTTTGTGCCTGTGCATCTGTTTGTGTGTGTGTGTGTCAAACAGTGCTAGCAGGTTGCCTGCATCATTGGCAGGTTAAAGATGAACCTGCCGTTAGAAGATATATGACTCAGAGCCTTGGTTGTTTTCCTGTCGACTTACAGGAAATCGCTCACGTCAAACGTGTCACATACTCCCTAATGCACACAGGGCAAGCAATACTAACCAGCACCCACACAATAACTGCTATAGACAACACAAAAATAATGTGATCAACAGTTATATCAAAGCAGCATTCAGCTAGGACCTCTTACTGAGACTATACAGCTATGCAGTTCCATGCTTAATGTACTGCAACAGTGTTTGGGTCAACTGAATAAATAAAATTCTTTTTTTTTTTTTACGCATAAATATCCCTTTTCTAAAAGTTAATAGTCGAGTTGCATAGTCGAGTTGCATTCAAGTTAGGCTACATTGTCACTTCTCATTCAAGATCTCAGGAGGGTTTTGTGGGTAAGTGCACTGCCATGGCAGCTAGCTAGGCTAGTTAACCTCAATCCAGTGCCATGGTACAGCGAGGCTAGGCTAGGCTAGCTAACCTCAGGCAGTGACTGCAGTCTCAAGGAAGCCTGTGCCAGCAGCACTGCAGGGAGGAAACACACACTGTACTGCAGAGCAGAACACTGCAGCAGCTACAGGAAACTCCTCTCCACCACTTTGTCTTTGTTTCTACACCCCCAGCCCCGAACTACCCACTCCAGCAACTGAGGAAGCAAGACATCCAGTAGGGAGAGGAAAAGAGACAAAAGGAGAGAAAGAAGAAAGAAAGAGGGAGAGACATGAGAGAAAGGTGGCTGTGATGTTAGAAATAGTGTGAGTTTTCATGTCGGCAGCTTCACACTTACACCCTGTGCCTGCCTGCCTGCCTGCCTGCCTGCCTGCCTGCCTGCCTGCCTGCCTGTCTGCCTGTCTGTCTGCCTGTCTGCCTGTCTGTGCCGAGGAGTAAAGTGGGACGGTTGTGGTGGTACAAGGCTGAGGGCAATGCAGCCCGGAGCCTAACACGTGTCTGCTCAACACAGTCTGTAGATGTAAACACACTCACCATAGCAACAAAGCCTGGATCCTAATGCTTATCTAATAGCCACAATGAAAAGGTAGCCATAATGCAGTTCTGTGTTGAATACAATTTTCATTTTTTTTAAGTTTTGTTTTGTTTGTTTGTTTTTTGTGGGTTTGTATTTATTTTATTTTGATAGGCGTAAGGAAGAACCTTCCAGCTGTTGACAGATGTCAAAACACGATATGTGCCATAAACCTTTAGAGAGACCTTCAAACCACGCTAGCCACGCTAACCATGCTAACCACTTTAGCCACACACTAACACAGTGTCTCGGTCCACAGTGTGGTGCTTGATACCCGTGGTCCCAGTTTCAGCTGCCTCCGGGGAGGGAGACTGGGACACACTGTCAACTTCCCCGCTCCTGCAGCACACTGCCCTGCACGCACTGCAGCAAAGGCAACAGATGAAGTTAGAGAGCAAGTGAAAAAGGGGTGATGGAGGGGGGAGGGGCGAGAGTGGACTGAGATGGTGAGATAGAAAGTAAAAGAGAAAGTAAAGGGAGGGAGGGGGAGGGAGGGAGGGGCATGGGAGACTAGGGAGATCAGATTCTGCAGGGTTAGCAGAAGCCCCAGAGGTGATATATAAATATCTTTCGCACACTGATACGGGACAGGCTAGAGGGATCAATAAATCTAAATCTGGCCGTCCGAGAGAGAGGAAGAGCTGAGGCTGGAGTTGGGGCTAAAGCTAGGGCTAGGGCTGAAATTAAGGCTTGGGCCTGGCTTTGGCAGGGCTATACTCCTGAGGGGCCTGGATACAGAACTTGTGAACTTGTTACACTTGTTATTACAAAGGCTCTGACCCTGTTACATAAGACTCTCGCATATGACATCTCAAACAAACTTGACTTTCACAGGAAGATGGAGAAGGAGGGGAAAAGTTACTAAGGACTGCCTAGCCCCCTATCTATTGAATAATATGTTCCCTACTCTTTGCTGCACTAATGCACCAATAAATATCGGGGGGATCGGACATAATGGGCATCGTTCCTCTTTAAAGTTGTGCAGGTTTGAGTACTAGAGGAGTCAGCTAGGGTTCTTGGGGAATACAGGCATGGAGGGAGGGAAAGAGGTAGGGAGGCGGAGTGGAAAGAAAGAAGACAGCAGGGAGGTAAAGAAGAAGGCAGGCAGGCAGGCAGGCAGGCAGGCAGGCAGGCAAGGAGAGAGGCAAAAAAGCAGTGAGCCAGGGAGGCAGAAAGGAAGGGAGGCAGAGATGCAGGAAGGGAGGCAGAGAGGCAGGAAGGAAGCCAGCAGGAAAGAAGGGAGGCAGAGAGCCACTGCGGCAGATACTTCTGATAGACTCCACGCCTTCAACTGCTGCATTTCTATTTATACAATTACACAGCCGTCTCTTAAACACGGCCCTCCTCAATAATTCACAGCACAATGTAGGTTTTTTTCTTTTCTCACTTACTCCTCCGTCTCCCTCCCTCTCCTGCCTCGTCCTGTTGTCCTCTACGCGAGCCGTTGCTAGCCAGCTCTGCGCCAGCGATAAGGAAGAGAATCTCCCTCAGGTTGCCACCACGCGGCTGTGATGGATGCCGTTGCTAGCTGAGGGGGAAACGGAGAGAATGGTCCGGAATTCCTAATGAAATATGTCGCAAATGCAGTACGGGGCTCCCTCTGCTCTGAGCAGTCTCTTACCGCCCCCGAGCAACTGCCTGCGGTGACTGGACAATGTTCAAACACACACACAAAGACAGGCTGACAAACGCACACAGAGATATACACACACACACACACACACACACACACACACACATACACAGACGCATACACACAGGTACACAGACAGACGCACACAAAAGACACATACTGTATACACACACAGCCGGACCAACACGCACACACATTCACACACTCGCACAGTGTGTGAACAGTGAGAAGGGAGGGGTGGATGTAAATAAGTCAGAGAGAGCAAGAGAAACTGCAGCTGAAGTTGTGGAAACAAAGAGCTGACTAGGCAACGGCTGCTCACAATCCTGATGAGAAAGCAGTGAGGCCCAACGCTACAGCAGGGCGTGTCTGTGTGTGTTGTAATGGGATGAATAAACATGACTCTTGATGCACAGGGTAGTCCAATTAGGCATTGCCATAGGGACAGTACTGTACGAATGCACGCACAAACACAAACAAACACCAGGCACAAACACACATTGTCAAACATCTACGCACGTGAAAACCCACACCAGTGAGTCTATTCCTGTCCTGCTGCATACTGTACTTCTGAAATGGCACTAAAGCCCTGAAGAATTGCCTGGCATCACAGTGCCAGTCTTCCAGTCTGCCAGGGGCCCTGTGAGTCACCCAGGAGGCACGGAGGGGCAGCAGTGGAAGGCTGGGCCCTCTCTGTATCAGCTGGTAGACCAGGGCACGGTGACAGTCCCACGGTGGAAGCCTAGCCAAGCCTAGCTTAGCTACAGCATCCTTCTCAGCACAGCTAGCCACACGTGTGTGTGTGCCAGGGAAGCACACACACGCACGCACACACACACACACACAAATCACACATAGAGACACACAGCACACGCAGACACACACAGTGAATAAAATCCCCCAAGGCATGATTAAAGTAAATAGACTGGGTGCCATCTGTCTACTTACATACATGTCCACACATGTGACTCACTGATGCTTTGGCAGGGTCACCCTCACTCATAGAGCCATCGCCAGGTCTTATGACACGGGCACCAAACTAGCTGCTTAGTATCCTACCAGGTATCTAGTCACTGGCTCAGTGTTCAACACACCCTCAGTATGCGTGTGTGTGTGTGTGTGTGACAGAGGCTAGTCAATAAAGATGGGTCTCCCTCTCTCTCCATCTGTCACACACACACACAAAAACCAGAACTCTCTCTCTCTCTATCTCTGTCACACACACACAAAGAGAACCCGAGAGAAACCCTTGTGCATGCTTTGTGTGTGGGCTGTGATCGACGACCTTAGCTGAGATGATAAAAAAATGAAATTAAAAAAGGTTCACCTTATGATCTCTGCAGACCGTATGACATCCATCATCAATGTACTATCGCAGACAAATGTTCATTGGGGTGGACAAGGTCATAGGCCACGGTTTGGCCATCTTGGCTCGTTGGTCAGTTTGGTCAATACAAGCCGTTAGGAAGCACCACCAGAGGCTTCCCTCAGTGTTGGGAGTTTAAAGACGTTATCGTGCCGCATGGTTGGTGCTCCACAACACCCACACCCACACCCACACCCACACCCACACCCACACCCACACCCACACCCACACCCACACACACACACACACACACACACACACACACACACACACACACACACACACACACACACACACACACACCCTCTGTAGACTGTGATGGCTGTCAGCTGTGTCAGCTTCTGGCTTGTTCATCGTACAGTGTGACACACAATTGCTGCCAATCCCAGGCTGTCCCTTGTTGATATTAAGATCTGGTGGAATGGATGTAGGCAGATCTACTGTAATAGTCCATTCGCAGGCTACCCATCTTACAGACTGCTGCAGCCAGACTGTAGCAGAAAGGGTTCATGTCAATCTGCTTCTTTAACTCTGTGCAAGGACACAAACACAAACAGCCACACGCCCCAGGCTTGCCCGTAACCTGTGTCACACACAATCAACGTGGGAGTGGGGGCAAGTACTTGTTTACCAGGCTATTTCTGTTTCCAGCATCACTGACAGAGTGTGTGTGTGTGTGTCATGTCCTGTGTTAAGGTGTGGACCGACAGGCTGCCATCTGCATCAGGCCTCACACACAGGACAAGTGGAGTAGGCAGAACACACACAGGCCTGTCACCTGTTATGGATCAGAACACTGCGTGAGATGCTAATGGGAAAACGTAAACCTGTGGGTGGTTTAGGTAGGCACCCGGATTCTACAGGAGTAGGCAATTGCGTGATTGAATTGTGTGTGTGAGAGACAGAGTGAGTGAGTGAGTGAGTGAGTGTGAGTATGACAGTGAGAGAGAGAGAGAGAGAGAGAGAGAGAGAGAGAGAGAGAGAGAGAGAGAGAGAGAGAGAGAGAGAGAGAAAGATACAGAGAGAGAAAGATACAGAGAGAGAGAGCGGATGAGTGAATATCCCATCAGCATTCATGACTGTCAATGTGTGAGCATCCGTGTGCCGTCTCCAGGGCCGTCAGGCAGAGATCTCCATGTTCTCCTCAGTCCTCCATGTCAGCTGTCTGACACTCAGCTGCAGTCTCCATGTTCCATGTGGCTCATGCTGCCTCAGGTCTCAGCCTCAGCCTCCTCCCCAGACCTCATCCCTAGCCCCCCCCCCCCACCCACCAGGCTCAGCCTTTATCCCCTAGCCTCAGCCCCCAGCCTCCGGTCTTCTCTCCAGTCCCCAGCATCAACCCTTCTCCCCCAGCCTCCAGCCTCGACCCTGGTCTCTCAGTTTCCAGTCCTTACAGCCCAGGTGGCAGGTGGCCCCCCAAAGCCATGAGTCAGCAGAGCTCATGAGTGGGCTACAGGGTCACACAGACACCTTCCCTCTTTTACACACATGCATTACACCTACAGTATGCCTTCCCTAATGATCCACACACACCAGCTTCACCTCCACAGACAGCATCAGGCAAGCAGGCCCAGCCTATTGGTGAGTTTGGTCACGCAGCTTTGTCGTGATTGGTCGGGGACTAGCTGCAGAGCAGTTAGCTACAGCTTTACTCAGCAAGAAAAGTCAGGCTACCCACCAACCGCCCCCTTCCCCCCTCCCCCTCCCCCCCCCGCCCCCTCACTCTCCGTCCTCCCTACTCCCTCCTCTCAGCTCCTCTGCTTGCCTTCTGACTGTGTGTGCGTGTGTGTGCGTGTGTGTCTCTCTCTCCACGACATCATTAAGTGTTTGTTTTTTTTTTTTTTTTTACTTATTTCTTCCTCAGACAGACAGAATCCACTGTGCCTTTGTTCACCTTTAAATGTGTCCAATATAGACACTATTTTTGGTACTGTATCCTCTGCACCTGTGCACAGGTTCATCTGGCAGCAGGCAGGGCAGTAGACAGGGAAGGGCAACAGACAGGGCAACAGACAGGGCAACAGACAGGGCAGAAGACAGGGCAACAGACAGGGCAGTAGACAGGGCAACAGACAGGGCAGTAGACAGGGCAGGGCAACATGCAGGGCAACAAACAGGGCAGAGCAACAGACAGGGCAGGGCAACAGACATGGCAACAGACAGGGGAGCAGCTTGTAGTATTAGTAGGTCTGGGCTATGCTGCTGCAGCCTACAGCTAGGGTACACAGAACGCTGGGCCAAGGGAGAGGGATGTGGCCTATCAGACTTAGACTTAGTCCAGTCACGTGCCAGACAAGAACAGTCAAAATATAAGAGAACAGACCTTCATCAGAAAATGTCAACTACTATTAATAACACGTCTTGTGTTTGTAGTCTTTTGTTTGTTGGAGTTTGTGAACTCCTTTGCTGAATCTTTTAATCTTATTCCTCTCTCTCCCTCGCTCATTGGAAATGAATAAACTTGCCTTAAGTAAGAGAGAGCAGCCAGCAGTCCAGTCACTCTACAGCTGGGCTACTCCACTCTAAAGCCTTTCAAATCTAATCTTAAGCTGCCAGGTCGGCTACAGAAGATCCCCCCTCATAACTCTGGAATCACAAACTGCACCGTGTCACATCATTCACACACACGCACACAACTCTCCCCTAACACCAAACACGTCGCCATTATTTCCTGTCACACAAGAAGCGACAGACCGTAGCTCACACTAACGCTGCAGCGAGGTTAGTATCCGGTACACGGAAGGTCATTCCTACATGTGGTTACTGCTCATGTGCAGCATCTTAAACACTATCATGCTGTGTGTGTTAACACTGAAGCCATGGCAGCTGAGATGTTACTGTGCACTATGCCTGGTGAATTCAGACATTGCTCTCGTTCTCAGGGGAAACCCTAGATTGACTGAGGACTAATCCAGCTCGTCTAACCCACAGGGAAGCTGGCCCAACACCGGGCTTGATGTCTCAAGTGAGATTGTGTTCAAACGGTCTCCAGGGTTAAGAACCCCTCCTGAGAGGCGCCAGGTTGGGCACTTCAGCTTCAGGTCAACCGCAGCACCCTCCAAATCAATCATGGAAATCAATGTGGCCCATGTGTTGTTCGCCTGTGTCTTTGATAGTATTTCGAGTCAGTCCCATGATGGGTAAACACACTGAGCTCAGCCTAGTCCCCCGCCCCCCCCCCCCTCCCTCCCTCCTCCACCTGCATCTTCACCAACACTTTATCACAGGGAATCTATCAAGCTTTTTATTAGCCCACCGAGGCCCACGGCATGCAGTGCCTTCATGGGAGAATATTACAGATCCGGAGAGACGCTCACCGTCTGGGTGATTTAGTAGCCTGTGTGTGTGTGTGTGTGTGTGTGTGTGTGTGTGTGTTTGTGTGTGTGTGTGTTTGTGTGTGTGTGTGTGTGTTTGTGTGTTTGTGTGTGTGTAGGGGGGGAGGGAGAGAGGGAGATAAAGAGAACGCAAGAGAAAGTTGTTGAGAGTGAAAATGCTCAAACCCAACGGACACTCTCAGTTTCTATCTTCTGTACAACTGCAGGCCACCTTCCCCTGTCGACCATGGTGATGTGAATGACATATAACCTGACCGGCATACTGGAATATAGAAAGCCCCAGAGCTGTATTTTGTATTGTGCCAGTTAATGCCCCTGTAACAGTGTAATCTCCCCCCAGGCAACAATAAAGTTCTACCCTAATCTAGTCAACCCTCCCCCTCTACATAAGGCTACTTTCTCCAGTACAACCACAGGCTCTCCTCAACTGTGCTTGGGATGGCTACAGCTCAGTGGTTGAGCATTTGACAGTAGACTGTGAGTTCACAGGTTCAAATCCCCCTGTATGACACTTAAATGCTAAATGACCAGGTACAAAGAAAGACGACATCAGAAAGCGACCTTTTCCTGGTAGGACTTCTCTATCCGTTCAGGATCATCTACTAGATAAGGAGCGGAGACACCAGTCACCATCACACAGACAGGATGAAGAAAACACCAGATCTGTCAGCTTCTGGTCACAAACACAGCTCACACAAATGTGCTGCCCCCTGACCTGAGTTTAGCCACAGGAAACAGAAGGTCACTTCCTGGTCATTTGTAATGAAGCCACCTGATCTGGCAGAAACAACAGGCCTCTGTGTGATGAACCAGACAGATCTACAGAGCTCACGTGGATGAAGGACATGGTGACAGCATCTTACTGCAGTTCTGCAACAGTTCATGTAACAGTTCATGAGACAGCTCATGTAACAGCTGTGTGCAAACACCTTGTTGGTGCATTTCTGTCTTTTGAGGCTTTTCACAAACCCATAACTCACCGCATGCAACTATTTTTAAACAACCTGGTCAACATACAGTAGGGCTCAGCTGTGACCTAGGAGTCTACAGTCTCTGTAACCAGGCTAGCTGTGGCCTAGCTGTCCATGTGTTTTTGCAATGTTTCCATATGCACCATTTCGTTTCTATGTGTGCGTGTGTATGCGAGTGTGTGTGTGTGTTTGCGTGGGTGCGCGAGTGTGTTCGTGTGAGAGGGTACATGTGGCCCTGTTATTAATGAAGCTAAACAGGCTATAGATGCCAGCTAGACTCTGATGACATAGCTAAGTTTAAGGACGTCTCCCCGGGGGGGAACATGCACACAGCCTGCTCCCAGGCAGAGGGCTCCCACACAGGGCTAGCACTGCAGAGAACCCATGATGCCACACACAGAAGGTCTGGAGGGCCACAGCCAACACCAACACTGTACATCCCTCATTAGCTCAAGGTGTCCTTCAGAGTTGTTGCGTTATTAAAACAAAAAAGGTTGATCGACAAAGGATAAAGGACATCTCAGTTTGTCACTAATGGAACAAAGCCTCCACAATGTAAAACGTTTCATTCCTTTCGCCGGACACTTTCATCCAAAATGGCAAATACCGCATCTACAAAAGCACAGCAGATCATCGAAGATGGACGGTGCACAGTTCCAACCGTGTTTCAGTGCCCTGCCCAGAAGCGGTGTGCATTTTCACCCGACGCCAGTGACACTGCAGTGCAGGCACACTGGACGTACCTCCGGTCACCTCAGCACCTCAGAGACCTGCTCTCCCTGCCCTCCACCACTGCTGCTTATCCAACAACTGACTGCACCAAACCAGACCTCCGCGTCCAGCCTCCCCAGCCTCCCCTGGCAGGACCAGGACCCAGGGTTGGCTAGCCTACGGACCCTGCTGCTCGAGCCTGCAGTATGGGCTCCCTCGCTGGGGCGTCAACACAGCCGGCCTGGGCCAGAGCCTGGTTCTCACACTGACTCACTGTCACAACATCTCAGCGCCACCCATCACAACATTAGAGGAACAGTTCAGCTAGATGGGATCTAAAGCTGGGAGGTGTTGCATGAAGAAGACACCGTCCGTCTGCAACAGATGGTCACTGCAGCACCGAGGAGCAAGAGCCGGTAAGAGGAACTCGCTCACCTTGAAAGTGCAGATTGTGAGTGTTTGTGAGAGTGTGTGTGTGTGTGTGTGTGTGTGTGAGTGAGTGAGTATGCAGTGAACTATTCTGCAGGGCTATTTCAGGGAGGTTCTTTATAAATCCTACGGCATGGCCAATGAATTTGAGAGGACAGGGCATGCATAAAACATGACAGAGAAAGACGAAGCAAGAGAGAGACAGACAGAGAGAGAGAAACAGGAGAGAGACACGGAGAGACAGAAGGAGAGAGACAGAAGGAGAGTGACAGAAGGAGAGTGACAGCAAGAGAGACACAGAGATAGAGACACAGAGATAGAGACACAGAGATAGAGACACAGAGATAGAGACACAGAGATAGAGACACAGATATAGAGGCACAGAGACAGAGACACAGAGATAGAGACAGAGAAACAGAGATAGAGACAGAGAGATAGAGAAACATAGACAGAGACACAGAGTTAGAGGCAGGGAGATAGAGACAGAGACACAGAGATAAAGACACAGAGACAGAACAGCAGTCCACCCACCACTATAACACAAACCAGCCTTTCAACAGACAAGGCACAGTGAGAGAGGCGGGAGGGAGGGAAAGAGGGAAAGAGAGAACGCAACCCAGCGAGAAGACGACGAGAGACAGAGAAAGCGGGAGAGAGATCGAGAAATACTGGTCCCCCTGATCCGCAACGGTGAACGCTACCGCCGGATCACCCAGTACGGCACCTGCTCTGCTAGCGACCACAACACACGTCGGCACACAAGTCTTTCAGACCCTCAATGACAGAGGGGAGGACTGGGAGGGAAAGAGAGAGAAAGAGAGAGAGAGAGAGAGAGAGAGAGAGAGAGAGAGAGGGGGGGGGGGGGGGGTGGAGACAGGGATGCCGTAGCCCAGTCATGATGTTGTAACACCCACCTCAGACGGCTGTTGCTCCCTGACGCAGCGCTCCTCAGCTGGGCTTGGACGGAGGACGGAGAGCTGGGATGGTGGAGCGCAGCCAGGTTCCCCACAGGAACAAGGGATGGTGGAGCGCAGCCAGGTTCCCCACAGGAACAAGGGATGGTGGCCGGCAGAGAGGACAGAGGAGGAGGAAGGCAGACAGGACTGGTGAATAGCCTCCTCTCTACAGTACACTCCCTGTGTCTAGGACTGCCTGACGGAGAAGCTGGTTGAGGAGTGAGCGTGTGTGTGAGCGTGTGTGTGTGTGCCTGGGCTGGAGCAGAGAGACGGACAGGAAAGAGAGAGAGGGAGAGAGACGAGACGAACAGGGAGAGAGACGAGACAGAGAGAGGGAGAGAATGAATGTGTGACGAGTGACCCTTTAGTCAGTAAGAGGCACAGAAGAGCGAACAGATGTATTAAAGACAATGCCCCTCCCTCCTTCTCTCTCCCCCTATCTTTCTGCCCCGCCCTCCCTCCCTCTATCTCGCTAATGTTACACACACACACACACACCAATCTAGCTCCCACAGCACTGTCAGCACTAGAGTAAGCATGTATGCAGGGCAAGCAGAAGGGGAGGGAGGGAGATAGAGACAGAGAGAGAGAGAGAGGGTGCAATTGTGAGAGAGAGAGAGAGAGAGAGAGAGAGAGAGAGAGAGAGAGAGAGAGAGAGGGTGAAATTGTGAGAGAGACAGAGAGAGAGAGGGAGAGAGAGAGAGAGAGAGAGAGAGAGAGAGAGAGAGAGAGAGGAGAGAGAGAGAGAGAGAGAGAGAGAGAGAGAGAGAGAGAGAGAGAGAGAGAGAGAGGGAGAGAGAGGGGAGAGAGAGAGAGACAGAGAGAGAGGGAGAGAGAGGGAGACAGAGAGAGACAGAGAGAGACAGAGAGAAAGAAAAGCGGGAAGCAGGATAGTCCAATATTAATGTAATTAGTGGACCGCAGACAGACAATGTCTGATAGCTTCTCCACCAGTGGGGAGCTAAAGACTGCGTAACTTCACTGTACTGCTGTACCATAAAGCCAGACTTAACCCCAAACATAGAAGAACACTCGTTTTTCCCTTCCTTTCAACTCATGAGAGACGAGGACAACCCAGTGAGCTATTCTGACGTACTCACACACACGTCCTCACACACACACACACGTCCTCACACACACACGTCTTCACACACAACTTCTTTCAAATGGCATCACAACGAACACGACTTCAAAGGCCCCATTAAATAAACCAGGAGGTGCTATACAAGGTGAGCTGAGATGAGAGGTTGTGACAAGCAAGTCTTGATGAAGACGCTGGGCGTTTGAATATCAAAGCTATCCCGTTGCAGATCGAGTTGCAAATGCGAAACCCGCGCTTCATATCTGCCAAGAAACGATGGTGTGACGAGCAGGACAAAAACCCCGGTGGTCCATTTCATCAGTTAGACACACTTCCAGGACAAATGTGAATTCACTCAGCTTGACAAATATTATTCGAAAGCCATCAACAAATGGTTTAGGCTAGTCTGTGATAGCGTTCAAATAATGTTGGTCAACAACGTAATCTGATATGACAAACATGTGACCTAGAAACCCCTAAACAATTGGGCCTAATGTAATGGTTACCATGTTCACTGTTGTGTACTCTTATCTTGTCAGTTAGCCTATTTCTATAGGGCTGTGGCATTCAGCTCAGTTTCCCCTCTGATTTAGTTATTGTACGCTGAAGTGTGTGTGTTTGTATGGGTGGGAGTGTGAGCGTGTGTTAGCCCACAGCCTCCAGGGAGGTTGCTGTAGCTTCAGTGTTGCGCACCACTGTTCTTGGCCTCTCTCTCTGTGTGCTCAGGCCTGGTCACGACATCACCAGAGCCAGAGTCAGCAAGCTCCCTGTCAACACCCCCCCCCCACACACACACACACACACACGTTCCCACACACCCCCCGATCCTGACTAGGACAAGGCTCTTAAACACACCAAGGAAACGGACGACTCCAACTGAATTCTCCATCTCAATCCAATTTGAGATGATTTTTGAAGGACGGACAAAAAGCCCACTTTATAAGCTCATCTATCTACTGGTCTGACCAATCAGGAGATGACGGATGGGCAGCGTTACTTTTCATCAAACTGATGACCGCGTCTGAGGTCATCAGTTTGTCTCCACGGAAAGGACATGTACCCAGCAGGACTGAGCTGAGTAAGCAAGGGGACCTGGGAAATATCAGGGAATCCTCCTAGCCCTAACCCTCCTGTGTGTAGGCCCAAGCCTGGAGGCTCCTCTGGGGTCCAGCTGAGAGTACAGTACAGCCCATGACTGGAGTCTGTGAGGTGTGATAAAGATGAGGTTTCTCTCTGGAGCTGAACCAGACACAGCTATGTGAAGAGGCATGGCTACGTTCCTGCTCCTTCTGCTGCTCCACCTGCTCCTCCTTCTCTTCCTCCTCCTGCTGCTCCTCCTCTTCATCTCCCTCCTGCTTCTCCTTGTCCTGCTCCTCGTCCTTCTCCACCTCCTCCTGCTTCTCTTTATCCTGCTCCTCCATCTCCTCCATCTCCTCCTCCTGCTTCTCTTTATCCTGCTCCTCCTCCTCCTCCTCCTCCTCCTCCTCCTCCTCCTCCTCCTCCTCCTCCTCCCCCTCCTCCTCCTCCTCTCTTCCCTGCTCCTGCTCCGGTCTCTCCTCCTGGCAGGTGTCCAGGTTAAGGGTTTGCCCTTGCCCCCCTCTCAAGCAGCTGGCCACTTATTAAACAGGCCATCCATTCCAGTGCAGCCCTCAGTGCTGCCAGGTGTACGTAGCCAGCAATGATGACAGATGAAACCCCTGAGCCGGCTTTACCATTAGACCAAATGAGATGCTGCTAAGCATATTCCTAAAGGCATTTGGTAAAACAGTCACTTTTCTGTCTACGGGAAAACATAGCTGGTGACTACAAACTCATTGCAGCAAATACACAGTCAGGGGTGAAAGGTGACATAACCTTGGCCTGTAATGGGATATTTATGTGCACTACTAGTGTGAACACAGAGACCAGCAGGTTCAGATAGCTGTGACCTTGTGCTGAGAGGTTCCACCAGTCTGACACTACAGAACCCAATACAGGCCGGTCTCCCTCCACTAGTCCAGGGCTACCAGGCAGGCCGTTAGAGTGGATAACTTCCTGTACAACACAGAAGCCACACCGCAGCAGCAGTGTGTCAGTCCCTGACAGTGTTTAGATCAGAGCTTCAGCAGCAGTGACCAGTTTCACACGGTGGCATCAGACCATGGTGTGAAGGAGAAACTATCGCAGTCAAGGTGGCTCAATCTTTCAAATCTAGAGTTAGATCTAGTCACTGGTTATTTAGACAATAATGACTTCCTCTGAGTCTTGATAGCCTTGGTTTACATACAATAATGAGTCTGAGATAACCTTGCATCAGACCCGAGAGACTAGGGCTAGATTTCACAATCAAATAGTACTGTTCTCAAAGAAACAAGGATTTCTTTCAGTTAGCATTCTCTGATTAGGGAGACCTTGGTTGAATTCATGCCTGCAGTCATAACATACTTCAAAGCTACTCAGCAACATATGAAAAAGAACATTACAGGGACCTTTACATCTTTAAAAAATGTTTTAATAACAACTAACCTGTCCTAAATCCATCCATAATCCTTACAGTTCAGTTTACACGCTTTGAAACTCAGCCACCAGCAAATAGATCTAGAACTTCAATTTGAATGTAACTGTCTCCAACTCGACCTTCAATCTACAAAACTGCTCCAACTGATCTCAAGTGAAATCTATTGTTCTTTGCCACCAATCATGCACTTAACCAGAAGGTTGATGGGAAAGTAGGCTTGTACAAGGCTAGCTTGTAAACAGGCTGCGTTTCATTGGAAAATAAAATAATGATCTGATAGAACCTGCTCATTGAGAATTGAGAATGTTCCTGATGGCAAACCTGTACCTGAGGGCAAACCTGTGCATTAGGAATGTCCTGTTTAACAATGTATAATCAGCTGGCAACAGAACTGTAGAGTTGTGATTTTCAAGTTCCATGAGTACGTCCAAAATAGCCATTGATGTATGTTGTTTATGGAAACACTGACATCAGAGTGTCACACAGGCAGAATAACTGATCCAGTGATGAGAGCCCTGCCAGAAGACAGAGTTCAACTTTTCTCATTAACCCCCGTGCATTCGGAAAAAACATTCTAGATGTGAACTGAATGAATCTTAGCAATTACCTTCTTGTCATCTGTCCCAAAAATAGCTCCAACTTCCTCATCCCGCAGCGAGAATGCCACCAAGCTCCCTTAGAGGGATGAGAGGGGTTCTTCAGTCTGAAATCACGTGGAATAAAAGGTCTGGGCCAACACCATCATTTGGTGTGGCCGGGAATCGAACTAGCGACCGTCAAATTTACTAGCCCGAATCCCTTACCGCTCAGCCACCTGACTCCCTACCAATCCAAAGTGAAAGTACATGTTGGCTACAGTAAAGAGAACTATTAGATAACATGGCCATGGAATGTGGACCCAAGCCCAAATTTAAAATAAGGCCTGCCCTGAATGTCATCGCTCCCCAGTGCTTGGGGCTGCAGTATCCTCTGCATTCTCTATCCATGCAACGATTTAAACATTACTACAGCATCCCATAGCAGAACCCCTGCAACCCTATTTACTACACATGGTGGGGGGGGGGGGGATCAGCAGGTTCACAGAAAAGCTCCATAATTGCATCATTAGCCCCAATGACTCAGCTGGATTACTTCGCTCGCGTGCTGGCCACTGCCCCCCCCCTCCCCTGCCCACCCCCTCCCCTGCGTCCCCTGCCCCACCCATCCCCTGCCTTCCCTGCCTCCCCTGCCTCCCCTGCCTCCCCTGCCTCCCCTGCCTCCCCTGCCTTCCCTGCCTCCCCTGCCTCCCCTGCCTCCCCTGCCTCCCCTGCCTTCACTGCACTGTCCATAAATAGGGAGTCATAGGCCTCCAGCTCTCAATGCCGTATGTGCTCAAGCAGAATTACATTAACATGTATGTTCAACCGCGCAAAATGTTAACATTCCAGAAATATCCAGACAGAGGACGTCTCGACACATCCGTATGGAGGAGGTGACATGGAGGACAAGTCCTACAGCGGCGGTTTCTCTCCAACGTTAACGATCGATGTGTCGCAGTATGACTGTGTGGAATCAATCATGTATTCTTCAAAACCAGACAAATAAACAGAGGCCTGAAAACCCAACATTAAGTCGAACATTAAGTCGTTAAGGAACGCACTAAAAACTCCAAAAGAACCCCATGTACGCTGCATCCTAGGATGCTGGAGTGATACTGTCACAACAACAACAACAACAGCAGGTTATCCTTGTGCTGTCTTTGAGACGTGGTGCCTAGAGGGCCTAGAGGAGAGGTTGCTTACTGGGCTAATGTGGTCGTGAGCACGGCAGGAGCAAATAGCCTACACTCCAGTTGTACTTTGATTACAGTGACCCTTGACCCCCTGGCTCTGGGTGCCGAGCGAGGTATGACTAAGGTTCTGACTCACAAGCAGAAGCAGTTAGAAAACTGCAGCTGGTTACAGAGCAAAACCAGAAAACGATGCAGCACTTGGAAGATGCAAGGCAACCACTGGCTATGGTGTCAGTGATGTGAAAGGGAACTGGTTTGCTGTCTTCCTGTTAGAAGAGTGTGAAAATAGCCCATCATCCACAAACTCACATAACTTGGTGGGGAAGTCAAGAGTTTTCACAATCATTCTTCATTTCATACGAGTTTCTAGAGAACGGAAAAAACTCAGTCAGCAAATCTAACAATGTATCTAAGCCATGTGGAATACTGGGACACTGGGACAATATCAATTCAAACAATCCACAGAGTATTAGTGAAATATTCTGCATCTATATTATTTTTTACTCGGGATATTGTCCTTTTCCAAAAGTTGACACATTTTGACTATTGTGTGATCTGTAATCTAATAAATATAATGAAGGACTATAGGCCTGCGTCTGGAATTGTCAGACTCGCAATAAATACCTTACATGCACTAAGTCTGTCATGTCACCTTCCATCTATCCCACTACTTCTTCTAGGAGACAGATAGCAAGATATACTAGCTCGCTAGCTAGCTATAACTGCAAGTCAGTCTCTTTCTATGAAGATCATGTATTAAGTAGACTAGCAGCTAATTAGCTATACAAGCCTGATCTCAAAAAAGCATCCTGTTGAAAACAGGAATTGTAAACTGCAATATGTTTACAAATACACAAAGGCTACAAAGTCTGCCTGCTTGTCTGGTCACACTGGCGCGCAGGACTCATGATGGAGCGGAGTGACAGCAGCTGCCGTCATCGTTTTGTCTCCGTCCTAATGATAGCGATTATTAGCCGACTATAAATGATGAGGACATGCGGCTAAATCCAGTTCAGTACACCTTACCCCATTTTCTAATGTATGATTAGAGCTAATCAATACCTCAGTTTAAAATTTGATTCCAAGGTTTCGTGCAGACCGGGAGACAGATGCCTTGTAGCTATGTATATTGACAGCAGTAACGTTGACGATAGTCATTCTGAAACCGAACAAGGACCTGACATAAAAATATCTAGCCTGCCAAGACAAGTAAGTTTTCTGTCCATTCCTAACATACATCTAACACAAACGCATGCGAGTTCATCATCTATATAGTCAATATGCAGCTACTACTTACCTTTAGCAAAATCCTTTTCAGTATAAGTCTAGTTTGACATGTGCCGAAAGGCTCGTGTTTACCGCTTAGATACCGCCAACACGCGTTGCAGAAGATGCCCCGCCCGTATGAATTCGGTTTCCCGCTCCGCGTGATTTCGCAATCGTTTTTACTGTCCGGTACATGGCAGGCTGTGAGCCCCAACTCCTAAAGAGCAGCCTGTTCTAGGATATCTTTTACAAACACACGCACTATATCCGTTTTCATCAGCAGTAACAGTTTCATTTTACTAAATGAGCTTTAGTCCTATCTTCTTTAATGACCACTAATCCCAACTCCTCTCTGCTCTTAACATATTTGATAAGAACCTGGACATATATGATTGGATAACGTTAAATAGCCTAATTAGTAATTACAGACATGATATTAGGGTTGTAAAATTAGTTTTAAATCGGTCTACAGTGTGGTAGACAGTTACAAGTTACAACCTTTGAAACTAGAGTGCAGTTCAAGCAACAGCAATGCTGCAAGTGGAAATATCAACACAATGAATGTCACATTTTAAATTTAATCTAATTTTCAACTCGGCACAATTCCAATAATCAAAACTCAATCAAACAATGCTGTTAGTTAAACTAAACGGGAAACACCAGTAAGGAGGAAAATATTAGGATCAATTCATATTTCTAAATGAAATCCTTCCAACGATTCTTCTTTATTCCCGTGATGTCCGACAGAGTCCAAGTGCTGTGCAGGGGTGCAGTGGAAGCAGTGTTGGCGCCGTGGGCGCTGAAGAACAAATGTCTGTGGCTCAGTCTTTCAGAACCAGGGGTCCTTTGACCTGAGCAGCGACCTCTGCCCCCATGAGCTCCTCCACGATGGCCAGGGCGAACTCGAAGCTGGTGCCTGGCCCACGGCTGGTAATCAGGTGCCCGTCCTTCTGAACCCGGGCCTCAGAGTACTTGTAGTGGTCTGGAAGGAGGAACCAGAGCATGGGTTACAGACTGATGTACTGGCTGGGGGGCTGGTGTTAGGAGGGATACACAGATGTTCATCTCAGTTGTTCAATTCACTTTATGAATCCTGAAGGAAATTCAAGCACTTAGATACAGTGACTCAGTGTGGACAGTTGTAGAATAATTAAATATGGAGGTCACACACACACAGTAGAATATGCACGAAAGCAGCAATCTATTTAATGAAGTAATAGATTCAGTCTTGGAATATAACATAGGATGAATGTATCTGTGTTCATATGCTCGCTTATAATGTGTAGATGTTGTAGTGTTGGGATTTGTACAGTCACTTTGGTGCAAAGAGAATAGAGAGACTGTAAAAAAATATGTAAAAACTAGTCGACTACAGATGACCTATTTGGGGATTATCTAGCCCCAATTGGGATTCAGACATGGTCTTGTCAAATCTAGACAGGAACACATTGTACATTTCCATTACAGAACTTTGAAAAGGAATCCACTTGTCAGAATACCTTTCCATGAACATTCTACATGCTATGTGGACTGTGTGGTTCTATACAAGGTCTGAATGGGGTTCAGGTGTCCCAAACCCACTGTAGTTGTGAGTGACTCAAGTGTAACCGTGGATATGAGAATTCAGGGAAAACAAAACAAACTGCTACACCACCCTCTGCTGGATACAAACAGAACCTACACTGCATAGGATTCACCCATGTAGCCAAGACAAGAATTACTTCAGGGAAAGGGTGGTATTTAAGACACAGTATTCAATTAGTAAATAAAACTCAATGTCAATACTTGCCTCCTGCCATCATCTTCTCTTTAGCCCCAGGGTGGGTGGTTACTGTGCTGCCATATGCAATCCCATGAGCCAGGAGAGCAGTGGGTCCTGGGGCACAAAGGAGTCAGCAGCATCACAATCACCTTCAGGTGACATTCAAACACACCAGGCAAGCATGGCACTGCCAGGACAACCACACGCACAAGTACACAGTGCAGAGAGACAGGTCCGAGAATAAACACATCATTGTAATACATGGATGTAAAAAGGAAAAAAGATTGGTTTGATGGTTCAATGTGCACAGTGAGACTCATTAGGCTACTAGACATGACAACCGTAAAATACAATCTAAAATTAAACGCACGCTGTATACGGTTTCAGCACACGTCTCCAGGCCATATAGAGAAGAGGGGAAAATAGGGAGACTAAAAATAATGGACTTTGTGTCTGCTGCGTTAACATTGGCAGGGACCTAACACTGCAGTGAGCTCATCCGCTGCCCATTTAATAAACAGATTCGCTATTGATCTCGCTCTTTGGCTGCCTCTCCATGCGGTCTGAAGGTGACGCTTTTATCGGGCAGAGCCGCGGGCAGCCAGCTCGCTGCTCCTGTTACAGCCCTGCCTCCACCCTAAAGACACCAGTCTGGGACAGTCAGGCCCTCTGGGGAGCCAGAGGCTGGCTCGAGCCCATATCAAAGTGAAGGGAGGGGGGGAAGGGGGAACAGAACAAGGAAAAAGAGGAGGGGAAGAAGAGGAGATGAAGGAAAAAGAGGAGGAGGGGTAGAGGCAAGGAGGGGGTAGAGAAGGGGAGGGAAAGGAGTTACAGAAGGAGGTGAGGAGGAGCAGTGGAGAATGACAAGTAGAGGCGATACGCTTTCCTTCCAAACTAAGTATACACACACACACACACACACGTATGAACTTCAGCTAAATAAGAAACAGGATCAATATCAACTTACTGATATTGTTCAATGAGGAAACGATAGCAGGATGCTATCTGAATCGTTGGGGATTTGATGTTTCATTTCCTGTGTTTCCTTTTAAACTATAGAGACTTCACCTAAAAAATCACCTCATTTCCTCAATAACGTACAATGGATTCTAACATAATGCCCTGTATTTAATCCAGCAGGAATGAATTTCAAGGAGCCTAGTTTCATTGACGTATGCTGGTCAAGAATGGCTAAATCGAGGCGACAATGAGAGTCGTCACGGTTGGCAGGTTCATCATACATTCCTGTGGGGTTGTCAGACGTTTTCTAGGACGCCGCTCACTCTGCAGAGCCACATCGGCCCCGTGTCCTCATTCATTATGTCCTTCCAGCGCCCTTCATCAGCAGCAAGAATATGGCCAGGGAAATATCTCTGTGGCGCAGGGCTTTCTCAATGGTATGAGCAAACTGACTGAAAGCATTTCTTAAAGGTCTTTATTTAATGACCATGGTGCCATTCATTTTTATTTTATTTTTAATAGCAATATTGAAAAATACGATCTCACTGTCTGATGATCAATCGACATGGAATTTAAAAGCCAAATTATTCTAATCTTGAACCACATTGCTAACAGGTTTAGCCCATTAAGAGTTGTTCTTTTTATTAGTTTTTTTTTTATTGGCAGTGTCTGCAGATCTGAACAATCTCACAACAAAGCTGCTAAACTGGATAAATCCTAAAGACACAACCGCATTTCTCCACCCATTTCCGCAAACTTCTTCCCTTTACTAAGAGACAAAGCAGGGCTTCCCTTTGAGGGGCATATAAAATATGAAGGAAGGGGACATTTACCTGCACAGATGGCAGCAATCAGGCCTTTCCTGGCCTCCTGATCCTTCAACACCTCCTTCACAGCAGGAGACTACAGGAAAAACAATATGGAGGACGAGTCACGAATGATGAGTCATTTTTTCCTCTAATGCAGTGATACTAAGATTATGCTAGTACAACAACTTAAGGTTTTAAAACTGTAAAGTTCCAACTGTGTGCTTTAGTTCAATATTGAATGAAAACAGAAAGTAAATGCTAAAATGTTTTTAGCACATGGACATAAATAATAAATTATTGGCACACAGGGCATTTGGCCTGGGATATTTTGTGACTAAAGAGAGCATGGTCAAACTCAAATCTGTTACCTCTGACAGGTTCTGGGCTCCCTGCAGCCCCCCTGGCAAGAGCACGACATCATAGGTACCCTGGAACACAAAGCATGACAAGAGGAAATCGTCATGAGTAACAGTTATGCTAGCTGGTTGGGGATGTAGACGGCAAAGTAGGGTTTATTAGATGTGGCCAGTTGTGGGCATGAGTGGCCACAATATTCCACTGTGTGTTACCTCTGTATTTAAATGAAGGCACAGGATTAAATTCATGGGGGGGGGGAGAGAGAGAGAGAGAGAGAGAGAGAGAGAGAGAGAGAGAGAGAGAGAGAGAGAGAGAGAGAGAGAGAGAGAGAGAGAGAGAGAGAGATGCTTCCAAAAACAAGACTCTCATTGAGCTCAAGCCTGGAGGTATTCTCTAATCTCTAAAGGAACAGTGCAAAGTGGCGAGCAGGTCTACCACCCTGACTGGTTCTGGAGGTGATGGCAGGGATGTAGAGTGGTGAGATGAGGGTTGGAGGCCTTGGAAGGGTATGTCTGACCTGCTTCCTGGCTTCCTCCAGGCTGGCATCAGGGCAGATGAGAACGTCTCGGCTACACTGTACTGGTTCTTTGCCAGTCAGTCCAGCCACCGTCACAGCTATCTGCAAAACAAAAGCATTGAAGAGAAAAAAAAACATGATCAGCCATGCATTATTTGGGGTAACTGACGTTTGATAGTAAATCGGAATTTGCCGTTATGCCATTTTCTAGAAGCGTGTAAAAGTTAAACTTTTATTTTGAAAGCCCGGGTACGCTACTGTAAACTTTGACATTTACATGATTACTTTGCCCTTTACTCTCACCTTACATCCAGAGAGCCTAGCTGCCTAACAGCATGACACTATTCAATCACTACTGGGGGCATTGCCAAGTATGTAATAGTTGTGGACTTCACTAACCCCCACCGATTTGAAGACATTTGAGTTGTGTTGCGACCGAAAAGCTCATTGCTCTGTTGCTTTCAGATTACAAACCAGATATGAATAGCTAGTTTCCATATGCAATACCTTTAAGTGTAAATGCAATGTGGATTGCTGCAGTATGACTTCTTATAATGTCGAGATATGTAAATAGCGAAGCAAATATAGCATGGCTCTGTAACGTTCTACACGGAGCAGGGAAGCTAGCTAGTTAGCTACAATCACATTTAACTAACGTTATTGCCAATTACACAAATACAGACCCCAGCTCTGCGCATGACGTCCACGGGAATAACCGTTTCCATCTCCTCTGCACCTTTAGATAGAATTACTAATGCACGTTTGCCTGCCATTGTTAAGAGGTTCGTTGCTTGCTTGCTAACTTGCAGTCTGTGCCCGTTAGCAGGTGACTTTTGTTTTGACAGAACATGAGACACATGGCCGCAGCTACGGAATCATAAATAGTCCAAGTTGAATGAAAGCGGTTGATTAAGCGGTTGGACGCTTTGTATGTGACATACACGGCACTGTGGATTTTGCTATGGGATGATAAGAAATTCCTGTTTTATCTTATTGCAATGCTTACATTCTAAATCTAGAATTTGAGACATATTGACCAAAACCATAAACCCACCTTCTGTACACTGTACATTTCCTGCTTTCATTCATTTAGTAGTTTTAAAACACATCTTTTGCAAAGCACCTCACACTGTTTTTTTTTACATTTTCCTTCACTCTTGTGTTCACTTGGAAAACACTGCCTTTCAGAATGATAAACTCAGACAACCAATCGCATCATTAATCCCTCATGATCTATAACAACTCTTGCTTTTCAAACGAGGGCTGACTGTCCTAATTTTCTTTTTCTTGCTGTTGTCTTCAATCCTGGTCCTCAGGGGCTCTCAGGGGCCCCGTGAGCACATCCATGTTCTATTGGTTGTTAGAAATGCATTTGATGGCGTGTGTATGTCATTACATTTCCTTCTGAGAATGCATAACATTGATTTAAATTGAGTTCATTTGGATTTTTGTGTATCAGTTTTTTGAGTTTTTAAGAACATGAGCCATGCTCATAAAAAAGTGTATAAGCAATTTGGAAAAAACTGTAACCACATCGATAGCATATTTTGACTAAACCAGTGTGCATGTTTCTGAAATGACTGTTTGTGTGCTTGTAATATAGTAAGTGTCCACTAGAGGAAGACATCGATCCATGTAAATGCTGGACGCACAAACATTTTGCAATTATGGCTTTTGTTGTTGTAGAAAACCTTAATTTTGCCCTTTTGTCTCCATCAAACAAGAATCCCAATGTATTAATCATATTTTATTTGGTATTTTGTAATTGATAAGGCTACAGATCAATAACCAACCCCTCTGATCTTCTTATGAATTCCTTGACCGCAGTCTAGATTCTGTCACTGAGTGCCCGAAGAGTATTTTCCAGACAATGAATGATGCAGGTCTGCATTGGGCCATTGTGTTGTTGTTATTTAATATGGATATCAAAAATGATTCACTTAATTACTTTGTTTTTTATTTTCAATTCCGTTAAAATGACAGGTCAGTGGGGTCACCAAGTTCTTGAAGCTCCTTTAAAGAGAGACGGATGAACTTCTAGTTTCAAATCCATCTCAGCCAGAGGAAGACATCTTTAAAGGCACCTTGGGGAATTACATTTTCAGTGTAAATCCCAGACTTAATGTCTGGAGCTTTGGCACACAGGCAGTCGTCCCAGTTTAATGTGCCACTGTGCATTCTTCCGCACAGAATCACTTTCATATTTATGGACGAAGCAGAGCCCCAGTGAAACAGCAGATTAGACAAAGGCGTAGGGGGTGCTGGCGGCAGTTTGTTTATTGCGTGCCTGTAAGCGAATCCGAGAGGTACCGGTGATTACCGACATGTACTACAGCTGGGATCTTCTGAACCAGACCTACTGTGCCACTCTGTCTCATTTCCATAAAGCTTGTATGGAGTTATTTATCCGTTGACGTATTTCCTCACAGGAGGCACTAATGGTGGGCTGTACCGTATGTGACCATCGCATGATGGAAATGTCTTGGAAAAGAGTCTCGAAGACCAGGTCACCTGCTTAGCACACAGATTAGAGTCTGAAACACGACAGGTCGGCAGGGCCATCTGTTCCAGGCTCCCATCCCTAAAGCATCTTCCCATAGCCACACATCTGTCTTGATTCAGGAAGGTGATGATGATATACATCCCCAATTTCAAATGGGAGCGCAAAGTCACTCACACTTGGACATCACCCCCACCCCCCCCCCCCCCCCAAGTCAGTATCCCACAGAGCATTCAACAGAAGTAATGCCAAAAATCTGCTTAGCAAAATATACTAACAAGGGATGTGAACAAGTGGCAGACCTTTTTGATCCACAGCTGGCAACTGCAAATCATTTGCAGACTCTCCCCCCTCCTCCCCACCCCTCCAGTGGCCTATGAACTGTAGCCCACCATGTGTACAAGTTCTCTCTGTCTGAGTGTGTGTGTATGTCTTGGAGGATAAGGAGTTGTTCATCCGTGATTCTGTTTGTATTATATTCTGCAGCTGTCCCTGGTGTCTTCGTGGTGCTCTGCTTTATCGGGTCCTCCGCAGAGGCCTGTCACAGACCTGAAGGGCTTCTGGATCCCAACCACCAGGGCATCGTGCTCCGAGAAAGGAGGGGGAGAGGGCGAGAGAAACAGGAAAATCCACAGACAGAAATGAGGGAATTCCACAAATTACAGTTTGTTACAAAGTAATCCTGTTACTATTGCCTTGAATATAAAACGGTGTAAACATGAAAATAAACTTGCTGTTTGAATATACATGCACAGGGCTCTGTTGGGCTGAGATATAGAGCTACAAACCCTTCTTCAGATTCCCCCGGAAAGAGGTGCCACATTACTGGAAGTGGTCACACTAAATTGGGTTCTACAGGGAGAGATTAAAACATTTCAGAATATTTTCCAAATTTGTTGAATTGGTTTTTTACTCCACACGTTCCGTGTTGGACTCTGCTGTGCGATCAAACCACAACTCTGTAGCTCCCCTGCTCACCTGACTGATACTTCCTCTTAGTCAGGTGGAAGCCGTTTGTTTGCAGAGCTTGTATCGTGATTTTGATAAGGGATGAATATTTAGGGGACATTTTATCAGCCCATCTGTGCACAGGCTTTATCCTGAGTCTGTTTCACGCATTGTGAGCCACTGAGAGCATGCGGTGAGTGACAAGCATATAATCTTGATTGCATCTCGACGATATTACCTTATGCTGCCAAGCACTCAGGTGACAGCTGGGGGACAGCGTGTGTGTGTGTGTTACGCTGATATGGAAAATGTGACATTGAATGCCGAGCACCTGTGTTGGCAGATGACACGCTCAAAAGGGACACAAGGTGGCGCTAACTGAGTAAAAAACCTTCCCACTTCAAAAATGGTGTCAGAGACGGCACAGTGATTGATGGAGAGAGCAAATCTGTTGAATACGACTTGAAATTAAAGTGTTTGACCTTTAATAAAGACTTGTTTAAACATTCAAAAGGTTTATACTAAACATTCACAACATGTCCAGCAGCTAGCTTTCATATGTTCAAGATATAAAGTTAAATCCCATCCATATGATTTTCTTTCTTCTTTTTGTAGAGCTGGAAAGTTAAGTATGGCTATATCTAGCATGAGTGTAGCAGTATTAAGTATGAACACCACAACAGGGCCTACACTTCAAAGCCAGAATTACCCAGAAGCCTTTTCTGTGTACAGTTGGGTCCCTGCCTTTCTGTCCTTGCCTCTCAGAGGGCTATTAGACAAGTGACACTCTCAGGCTGTTTCACATCCCCCTCTTTAACTGATGTCTTTTTAATGGCGCTCCTTTCTTCGGTCTGTGTTTTTGTCTGAGTCTAACCCTCTACCCCCCCTTTCTCACCCTCTCTCCATCTTTCTCTCTTCTTTCTCACTACTCAGTCCCCTAACACCATGCGGCGGGGTCTGTCTTCAAACAGGCACGCTGATGACACTGAACCCTACAGAGTCAGCCCCCCCCCCCCTCCAGCCCCAGTTCAACAGCCCCCCCCCCCTCCGTCCCTCCGTCCCTCCTTTCTCCAGCCCCCCCCCCATCCCGCCCGCTCCTCCACAGAGAGAGTAATGAAGACTCTAGGAGGATTAGTGTTGTGTGCCTAACGAAGTGGTGCCACTGAGAGGGACGTGCCCCCGGGCCCAGCGCAGACCGCGCTCTGCCCCGGCTCCTGTGTGCTCGGCTGGGCCGGGCTCTGCTGAGGTCTCCCCTGCCCCGGTTCCCCCGTGCTCGTCTCTCCTCAGCTCCCTCCCATGGAGCTGTGCGTCTCTGTGATAGACTGTGATGGGAGGGGGGGGGGGGGGGGGCGGGGGGGGGGGGGGGGTGCGTTCATGTTGATGCCACAGAGGCACAGGGAGGCAGGGAGATAATCCCAGGCTTAAATACTGTAAGTTTATTAAAGCCTTAACCAAGGGCGAAAATAATTTGATTTTGGTTCATACTCAGAACATCTTCTTCTTCTTCTTCCATTTGGTCTTCTTCACTCTTTCTGTAGAGGGATGTTGGATTCTACTAGTACATCTTGGACTAGCTTGGAAAAAACTAAAAGTATGTTCATGTCAGCATGATACTGTACATTGTTGATGCAGTAAACAACACTTCAAACCTACTGGCTCCGGGTCAAAATGTTCACTTTACAGGAGTTCCCTGGTGACTCACCCTGTGAGTGCGCATACCACATGGGCAGAGACTTACTGCAGCAGCCTGGGTTGGATTCCAGCATGGGCCCATTGCAGCATTCAGCTACTCTCTCTTCCCTGCCTTACCTGTCTCTCTCTCTTTTGTTACTGTAAGATAATTAAGGCATTAGTAAGAGAGAGTGGTCAGCCCAGGTCACCTTGTTTACATATGCCTCGTGTTACCCAAAGTTCAGATTTGGGGGTAGGCCTCTCTCTACACACAAGGAATGCTGAACACAGAATCATTCTTACACAGGATAAATGTGTTACATCTTCAATTTCTCCAACAGAGCCCCGAAACTGATTTAGTTTTTGTTTTTTAGTTAGAGATACAAAAACAGTTGTCCCATTAATTTGGAAGTATATCTCTCTTCAACCAACATACAAACCCAAATTGGAAACCATTTCCTTCTAAAGGCAAGCAAAAGACTGGGTCTGGGGCCTTGTAAACCTTGTCACACTAGAATCTAGATAAAACAGTGATGTGTGAGGTGGTGATGGTGGTGGTTGTAGGGCTGGTCATCAGCATCATCCCAGCTGTTTGGTGAGGCTAACAGGCCTGGTGATGGTGAGCCTGTCTAGGGAGAAGACGGGGGAACCATGTTTATGCTCTGCCGTTCTCTCCGTTCCTTGCCGTTTCTGCCCGTAACTCCCTGAAAACCGGAGCGTGACAGATGAGGCCAGGACTCTCACACACAACAGACCTCTTTTCACACGGTAGCCGGCTGTCTCGAGCCGTGTTCCGCACGTTTCCTGCTTGGCTCGTATGGTGCGTTGGGCAATGTAATTTACTGTAGAGACCCCCAGTCTGCACACACATGTGCTGGCTGTCAGCACTGTCCTCCCCTCTGCGGCAGCAAACCTCCCAGTGTTCTGGAAGGTTCCTGCCTTCCCACCCTGGGCCTTCTCCCCCAGTCAAGCTGTTTGCTCCCTACCTCTGTCACGCCAGTGAGGATTCACAGGACAGCAGGAAGCAGCCTGCCTGGAGGCCAGGCCCTGTTACTGTAATACTTGGCTAACTTTACATGTTCATTCACACTTGATTATGGGGGGAAATGCTTGGTCCTAAATGGATTCAGTCTGGAGGTGAGGAAGGCCCTGAAGATGTGTCATACTGGGACTTTCTAATTCACTCCAGTTTTCCGAAGGGAAGAAAATGACTAATAGGTGGGTTGATGACAAGCAAAAAGCGGCAGTCTCAACGTAAATCAGTATCGTTTTCCTCTCCATCCCTTGTTTCTTTGGAGAACATCTCTGTTTGAACATCTCTGGTCCTTTAGAAGACAGGGGTCTGACGCAGTGCTCTGCTGGTGTTTAAGTCTGTCTCAGTGGAGGAGTGGCTCGATGAAAACTTGCAGCAACCAGAACCTGTGAGTTGGCTACCTGACAATGAAAGTTCCTGTCATTTGGCCAAGCTACCTGGTTATATCAATGGTGGCGTGTGTTGAAATTGCTTGTAATTTTTTTTTACCTTTTCGGAAAATCAGAAATTTCAAGTGTATCATAAAAGCAAAGTAGCATGGCGGCTGTATTATATTTTTACCAGCCTAAGCTTTATAGATTAACCTAGTTTACCTGACCATTCTGTCTTCTTGTATCCTGTCCTAGTCTACCTCTAAAATTAACTGGATTCTGCACACTTAATCCCCTACTTTTTATATAAATTCATACTGCATTATCTGACTTAATGTCTGAAACTCTTCCAAATAACCGTTTCAATACTTCCCGAATGGAGTATCCATCCTCCGGTGTTTGGTATACACGTACCACCAACAAACACAAAACCGGCCATCTCAATTATGTCTTCATTTTATTCATTCCCCTCATCCCCTCTCCAACACACAATTCCCACACTTTTGATTCCCTCTATATAAAGAGGAAGGTGATATAGTCTTCTGATTGAAAATGTTCAATGCTCTTCTGGGAGCCGGTGGCCCTGTCCTGGACAGATAAGAGCAGGCATGAGAGATGAGGCTGTCTGAAACGGAGCCCTGTCAAACCAGCGGCGTCCGCACAGACACAGTGGGAGAGGAGGACGCCGGGATACGAGAGCCTTTGAGAGCAGCTCTTTAATATGAGAGCTGCGGTAACATCAGTAAGGTGACATTTCGGCAGCACCATCAAGATCCAACGGTGGCCATGCTGCTCCCGCAATCAATTATCCACGCATAACATCCCCAGCACCAGTGTGTAGGACATGAATCACTCTCGGACCAGGCCTCGCTCTCTCTCACCTCCCTGTGTCTCCGATCCCCAGAAAGAGCGCTTCTTTCATTGCACCTTTTAAGGGAGAAAGAAGCAGGCAGATAAGCAGGCGAGAGAGAAAATGTATAGAAGGAGTGGCTGAATCACAGTGCTTATTTATTTGCATTAGGATGTGGAACTCCACATTGGTCTCCCTCCATTGGATGTAAATAGTAATCCGCAGGGATAAAATGACCACATCCAATGAAGACGACTTTAGGGTTTGGCAGGAATCATTTCTTTATTGCTACCGCCATTGATGTGATGGTGAAAAACGCATTACAGAAAGTTGATATAAGATTCAAAATTACTGTGCCATAGGCACTTTTACCTGCTATGCAAGGCAGGGCATACAGCCAATCAGCCAGCCAGCCCATCTGTATGGATATCCATCATACCGGCCAGCAACCAACTCAGCCATTTAGCTACCCAGTCAGCCAGTTATCGAGCTATACAGTCATTCAGTCAGCCAGCCATCTAGCTATCCAGTCATTCAGTCAGCCATCCATCTAACTATCCAGTCATTCAACCAGCCATCCATCCAGCTATCCAGTCATTCAGCCAGCCATCCATCCAGCTATCCAGTCATTCAGCCAGACATCCAGCCGTCCAGCCAGCCAGTCTTCCAGCAGCTTTAGCCAGCCCTGGTTCAGTATGTTTGACAAGCAGCTCCACGTTCCCCAGCACTCCGCTCCTTCATTTCCATGTGTATGCTATCACTGGGCTGTCAGCAGACGGATGGGCCTGTAGCTCGCATGATGAAAGGCCCGATCCTGTTGAGTGAATAATCTCGCCAGTTTACAAAACAGACTGGATGTCGACTTGACAGACTGCGAGTTGCACATAGATTAGGGATTCAAGGCCAATCCCATAGTCTCTTAAAAGCTGGATGTGTGAATGTGAAATCAATGGTACATCCATACAACAGTTTGTTTGCTGGGCTTTGCTGGGCTCAGAGGTGCTTTGTAATGAAAATAAGAGGTGTGAGTCTTCACCTTCAGGATTGAGGACACTGAAGAGAATGCCCTACATGGAATCTAAGCCTGAAAATCGCCATTCTTTCCAACTACATAAAAGCGCTTTGACAACACATTTCAAACATTTATGTCTCATGACATTTTGAAGGGAAAACACACATGGCAGGAGCCTGGACAAAAAAAGAACGGTCTAGAATGTGTTCAGGGTGTCTGATCAGCCACTGAGCTACCTCAACATCTTCCATGGAGAGCCCCTCCACCTCTAGCCCAGGCACACAGAAACCACCTCCTCCACTGTCCTCCAGTCGATCTGTTTGTGTTCTTATCTGCGCGGTGAGGGGACTGTCAACACCCTCATGTGGAAAACCTTCAAACCTTCCTGACAGCCCTCGAGTAAATCCGTGCCCCTCACTGTGTACATAGCCTCCTGGTTTGGCTCCACGTATCACACTTCTGTTTATTTCATATGCAAAGGAGGAGCGCAGAGCAGAGGCGCTCCACGCTTCCTGGATGCTTAAAGGACTTTCCTCCTCACATAACCCGACGTGGCAGGAGCAGAAGGAGGAGCTGGAGGAGCAGGAGGGGTAGGATGAGGTCCAGGAGTGTGGTGAAGGAGGGGGAGGAGGAAGAGGAGGAGGTGATGGTAGCTTCTTCCAGAGGAGCGTAATGCACTTAACTCTCCCCTCTGATTGTGTGCCTTACCAGGAATGAAACATGAAGCAAAAACAACGAACAAATGCTACTTTTCATTCCTCGGTGTAAAGCGGGAATAAAGCCACGACTAGGAGTCTTTCATTCCTTTTATTTCAATGTTCTTGTACAGGGGTGTTTATACTACACAAATAAGGATTAAGCTCCAGAATGAAACACATTTTTCTCTCTCCCACAAAAAAAAACATTATCAAAGAACAGAGTTGTAACCAGAGAGCAGCAGAAAAGAAAGGGGTAGAAAAGTCCAAATTTGGACACAACCATAACGTAACGCTGCGGTCCTTTCCTGTCCATCTCCAGTATCTGGTGGTCCTGTGGCCTGGTGTGGTGCTGTGCATCCCAGCCCTGTGGTTGACCTCTGCCCAAACGGACAGCAGCCAGTACAGAGCGCTGCGGATGCTCTACTGATTCGGAACCCTTGATATCTACGTTTCCCTATCCATTTGCACACTTTTTTATTTTGACGTCTACTGTCGCCACTTTAATTAGGTTCAGCCTATGGTCTGCGCCTCTCTGTGTCACCGACCATTTCCGGCGGAAGGGATCCCTCACTGAATTGCTCCTCCCACGGTTTCATTTAGTCTATTTGAGTTTTCCTAGGAGTTTTCCTTGTCCTCTTTGATCGTTTTAGGCTGGTTAAGCTGCAGTTCTATGGGCATATATGTGCCCTCCTGTGACATTGCTTGTAAATAGGGCTATACACACACGCCTAGTCCCAAGCCCCTGGTTCCTGCTCCTTACCCTCCTCTAAAGCCCCTGGTTCCTGCTCCTTACCCTCCTTTAGGCCCCTGGTCCGTGCTCCTCCCCAGCCCCTGGTTCCTGCTCCTTACCCTCCTGTAAGGCCCCTGGTTCCTGCTTCTTACCCTCCTGTAGGCCCCTGGTCCGTGCTCCTCCCCAGCCCCTGGTTCCTGCTCCTTACCCTCCTGTAAGGCCCCTGGTTCCTGCTCCTTACCCTCCTGTAAGGCCCCTGGTCCGTGCTCCTCCCCAGCCCCTGGTTCCTGCCCGTCTGGCTACCCAGAGCCTAGCCCTAGCTCCTTCCTGCCTGTACAAACCCCTGTTCCCAGCTTCTCCCCAACTTCCGCTCCCTGCCCCTGCCTGCCTGCCCAGAGCCCCAGGCAGAGGAGACCATTATTAAATGTCCTCCATGGAGTGCCTGCAGGTAGCTCCCAGGAGCAGACGCAGAGAGCAAAGGAGGGCGTGGGGGGGGAGGGGGGGGGGGGGCTGTTTGGCTTAAGTGTTTTTTATTAGGATGGATGGAAGCCTAAGCCCCATAACGGACCTTCAGCCCATACTCCCAGACAGGGGTCCTCTCTCGTCCCTCCCTCTCCCTTCTCTCTCCCACCCTCCTCCCCCCTTTTCTCCCCCCTCTTTACCCCCCTTCTCCAGCAGCCCCACAGTGGACCCATATCTAAACACTGGCCTCTCACACACGCACTGAATATTCTCCGTTTCTGCAGGGCTCAGCTTTCTCCCTCTCTAAATACAGACTCTCCATGCTGGAATTCTGCAATTTCCTTCTTCATCTGCAACAAGCTAGTTGGTAGATGGCTAAAAACATTCATCATTATCACTCAAAACAAACTTGGAACATTGAGAAGTAGCAGTCAGACTATTATGTGTAGGTGTGTGTGTGTGTGTGTGTGTGTGCGAGTGTGTGTGTTTGTGTGTGCGCGCGTGTATGCGTGTGTGTCTGTCTTACTGTCTGTCCATGTACTCCTGCCTGCATGCGTGTGAACAAACCTTTTTTTGGCAGTTGAAGCCGACATGCAACAACAAAGTGGGACCAATGTTTATAGCCTATCCCTTTCTCCCATGGCTGTATATTAGAGCCAGCTGGCCTGGATGACATCACTTCCTCCTCCAGCCCTACCAGGATGGTGACATGAACATGTACACTACCCACTGAAACACCTGTCTACTTGCACACTGCCCACAACCAAAGCTGGAACACGACATCTGCCCGCAACCAGGGGAATTACAGGAGAAAGACAAGCCACAAACCTTCCTTAAAGCGGACCAGCAAACTCCAAGTATTACCTCACCCTCCACTGGGAAACATCACGGAACTCTACCAGAATTCCTACGGGTTTCTCAGTCTTGAGTCATTCAGACAGTAAAGTTCAATCCCGATCGATGTGTAGGTATGGCTGAGAAACACCGTCCATGTGTTTTTGTTAGCTGGGATTTCACAGCAAAGCTTTCGCCCACCTGCCATGGCATCTCTCCCAGGGCCGCCTCTCACACATGTGGGAAACACAAGGAGCTGGCACTGGGCACGGAGATGGAGAGGGCAGAGCGAGATGAGAGAGAGAGAGAGACAGAGAGAGAGAGAGAGAGAGAGAGAGAGAGAGAGAGAGAGAGAGAGAGAGAGAGAGAGAGAGAGAGAGAGAGAGAGAGAGAGAGAGAGAGAGAGACAGACAGACAGACAGACAGACAGACAGACAGACAGACAGACAGACAGACAGACAGACAGACAGACAGACAGACAGACAGACAGAGAGAGAGAGAGAGTCATAGAGAGAGAGAAGAAAGGATGAAGAAAAAGGAAGAGAGAGAATGATTAAGGGAGCAGAGTTTAATATCCCAGCTGTTGTTTTATCAGAACCCTGGGAAACAAAAAGTGAGATACTGTATTTCATGTAAAGAGGGAAGCACCTCCCCTGTTCCAGCCTGGTACAACGACTCCCTGAACCTCTGGGAACAGGTGAGAAGAACCAAGCATGAACACACCCTTCCCTGTGCCAAGAGGCTGTGATGAGGGGAGAAGAGATGAGAAAAGAAGAGTAGAGAAGAGAAGGAAAGGAAAAGAACAAAAAAGAAAGGAGAGATACAATAGCTCTTTCGCTTCCTTCAAGGAGAAGAATAAAACATCAAAAGCATATCACTGCATACTGTACAATCTCATACCATAACAATGCTGTTAATGTATTACAGTAATGTGCCGTTTATTAATGTTTATTAGTGGCTGAGAATTAAAAAAGAATCTGAAGATGCATTTCTGCCAGCCTTCTTCAGCTGTGTGCTACAGTATGCAAGAATGGGCCAAGGTGGGAAATGCGAAAGCATTAAAATTCCCAGCGAGGCTTTTCAGTGGTGCAGTGCGGGAGGTGGCTGTGTACAGAGCAGGAGTGTGCTCACTGACTTCTCTATCTCTCTAATGTTTCATTGAATAAAACAAACACTTCAAAACCCTCTGTCTACTTTTCTCCCTAACCACTGAAATGAGACTTTATGTTTCATACAAACAGCATCTCGGTTACACCAATAATCCTGCAAATGAAATCGATTTCCCCTCTCGCTCCTCCAATTCTGATCACAGCTGGGTTTCCCATATGTGGTATTAGTGGGCTCGAACGCCCGGACCCTGCTGTAAAGCTGGGGAATTCTGGGCGCACCGCAACATCAAATCCCATTGTAATTACCTTCATGCAAACACAGGGAGCCCTTGCGAACACAATATGGTTTTGAATAAATGGGATTCAGGCCCATTGTTTTCGATGGTGAAATTGATCTCATAAAATAGTTTGGTGCAATTTCTCAACATGCTCAACTAAATTGAAGAGCACTGTGCACAATATTAATGCACTTTTGAAATGTGCAGCATCGATGTACTACCTTCTGGTAGCCAGGCCGTGTGAGGACTGTCACCTAGGGCAACACCACCTGGGGCAACACCCAACGCCGGGAAATTACCCTGTGTCATATAATGACCAATTATAGTGTTGTACATTTGAAAGGACGATCACCTTTTTTTTCTGTGCTCGATTTGTAATTCTTCAAATCAAAAGTGAAACCGATTGGCTCCATGCAGATGGGTTTGCGATGGGATTTTTAAAATGAGCTTTTTGGTTGTATTTTCAGCCTGATGTTTACGTGGTGAATAAAACACTGTTTTGTGGCAACGTAGGTCAACTCAATTAGATTATGCAAGCTGATGCACAGACAGTGTCTGAGATGCCTCGGGCGCCCATAGAGAGTCACAAAGCAAGACCATATCATGTCTTACAATTTGAATACTGAAAAAAATCCTCCCTTTCTCCCTTCCTCCTTTTCTTCTTTCATGTTTTCCTTACTCTCTGCCATCCTTCCTTCTTTCCTTCCTTCATTCCTTTCTTCTTTCCTTCTAACTTTCTTACAGGAAGCAGCTCTTTTCGAAGCACTGTTTCAGTAAAAAATATATTTATATTCGCCAGTGACATCTGGCTAAATCAGTAATAACCTAATGAAGCGGAATTAAAAGTACTTAGTGTTAAGATAAGGCTGTAATCTTGTCTCCTTCAGCCTGTCCTCCAGGTAGACTGGTCATGGGCTGCCCTATAAAGTAATCATTGGGGGAATCACATCTGCATATGTCACACACGAGACAGAGTATAATGTGAATGACTCAGAAAAGAGTTCCATGAAGTGAGAGAGATATAGCGAGAGAAAGAGAGAGAAAGCAAGAGATAGTGAGAAAGAAGGAGAAAGAGAGAGGAAGAGAGAGCCCAAGAGATAGAGAGAGCGAGCAAGAGGAAGAGGTAGAGAGAGCAAGAGAAAGAGGTAGAGAGAGCAAGAGGAAGAAGTAGAGAGAGCAAGAGGAAGAGGTAGAGAGCGGGAGACTGCTCGAGTGTGTGCATGTCCGAGGGCGTTTCACAAGCATCTTTCCCACCTTGCATGTTGGGCAGTGTGTGTCCGTCTGTGCTCCAGGGGTCTCTGGTGTGGTACCTTTCTCCTCTAGCACCCCCAACCCCCCAACCCCCCCACCGCCTCACCCCCCAAAGCCCTGCCACTCTGCCAGTCTCACTGCTACTGCTCTTGTAAACGATTCACTAAACAGCCCTGCATTCTGTATTCAGAGAAAAATCAATTATACGACCCCCCCCCCCTTTACATTTCACAGACCATTTTCATCATGCTGAGGCCAATTACTCCCCAGCAGGAAAAAAAAGCAGTCTTTACGTCACTCCCACGATGACCTCCATCTTGTTGAGTTGGTAATGTGAACAGTGACAATGACCCGTGCCACGAAGGATCGCCCTAATGCAGCGGCTCTTCTTCCCACTCCCACACAAAGCAGCACAGACAAGCAGTGCTGCGCCATTCAGGGCTCTACCCCACCGACACGGCTCTGCTCTGCCTACAGTCACTGCTCTCACACACTCGAGGCTGAGGAGGGTGGAGGGGGGGTGGTGGAGGTGGGGGGCAGTGGAGAAGGGTGGAGGGGGGGTGGAGGTAGTAGGGGGCAGTGGAAGGGATTGGGGGGGGGGTGGAGGTTAGGCAAAGTGGAGGAGGATGGGGGTGGGGGAGGTGGTGGTGGTGGGCAGTGGGGGATGTGTGTGTGTGTGTGTGTGTGTGTGGGGGGGGGGGGGGTGGGAGATGGAGGGGGGGATGGGGGGTGATCATACCATGTCCGGAGCGGCTAGCGAGCTCCGCTGACGGGTTGACAGGCCTTAATGAAAGCTGATTACCAGGAGGCATCTATTAATTTGTCCCTAATCAGGACAAAGAGAGTCGGTGGCTAACAGCTGTGAAATGGCAGCCGCCGTGCGGAAATGAGGCCGGGGGAGGGGGGGAGAGGGGGGGCGTGGGCGGGAAAGCCAGGGACGAGGGGTTAGGCCCTGGCGCAGTGATTACTCCCCGCCATTGTGTGGGCTCGCTCACAGCTTAGCCACAGGTAACTCAATCAGCCGACCAGGAGGAAGGGGACCTGAGCCCTGGATTTGTTGCAGACTGTCAGCCGGAGAGCCTGGCTGTCTGACGGCCGCGCGAGAGAAAGGCAGGGGATTGGTTTGCATGGGCCTGAGAAGTAGCTCTTATGATCCAGGTGAGAAGCTGACAGTAACCTGACAGTAACAGGTTTAGGAGCCCACTGGCTTTAGGTGCTGAGAGTAAAGGATTAGGCATGGAAGGCCCTTCCTTACACTGGATACAGAGAGGAGATCAGCATGAGTGGGCGAGGATGTGTGGATGACCTTTAAGGACAGTGGGCGAGGGACGGAGAGAGAGGGAAGAGAGGGGTGGAGGGAGAGGGAGAGAGAGTTAGAGGGAGAGAGAACAAGGTAGTGACCATGGAGAGGGGGGGGGCGAAAGAGAGAGGGACAGAGGAGGGGAGAGCGAGGCTAGAGTTTTCATGCCACACACGGAACCAAGCCCCAATCTATTAACTGCCTGCCATAAATACAATAGAGTTAAAAATACACTCAAATATTGAGAATTACACAATGCTCTGAAGCAACATGTTTATGAAGTTATCATATCCACTAGAGCTTGTGTCAAATAGAAATAGCAACTCAACTACTGGTTCATTACCTTCTCCATCAGTATCCTCTCCACGGCTAAATCTGCTACCCAGGATTGGCAGAGAGGTGTATCAGGGAGATGCCTTCATCTAAGCCTAAGTGAACTGGCTGGCTAGTGGGGCTAATGTGCTTCATAGGACCCCAGGGAAGCTTCTGCCTGGAGGGGAGGGAGGGACGGAGCATGGGGAAGGTGATTATGGTGGCTGTCCATCATACAGTTGAGTTCATTTGACAACACACATGCAACACACAGAGAGAGAGAGAGAGAGAGAGAGAGAGAGAGAGAGAGAGGTGCTTGACCAACCCAGGCAAACACGTGCAGCAGTCAAGCCTGCAACCTCACATAGGCCTACATCTATATATAGTGGGCACACATGCACACCTCTAAAAGCTCTTATCCAGAGCGACCTATACAGTGACATTCTGCACGAGACAAGTAGGGTGAAGTGCCTTGCCCAAGGACACAACATTATTTGTCATGGCTAGGAATCGAACCAACAACTTTCTGATTAATAGCCCGACTCCCTAACCGCTCAGCCATCTGACCCCACATACATCGCGGAAGCTGTGCCGAGAGTAAGAGAGAGGGAGCAGGACAGGTGGGAAAAGCCCAGTTGCAAGGAGAAAGAAATACTTTACACTGCCTGCAATGTCAACAATGTAAGCATCTTCAGGATAGTTCCCTTCTCTGGAAGGGTAGCTATAGGTTGAGTTGGTTTAGGAGGCGCTCTGCTTTAAGGTGCTCAATATTCTTTCAGGCCGTTTGAACGAAAAGTTTCGCAACAACGCGGTCGGTGAAAAGACTACTCAATTTTAACTTAACGTTCGATATAAAGCGCTACACAATATTTCTTATTTCTTCGATTGTGACCGCTCCTAATTATACTCAACAACGGAATATCCGTTAACGGCGGATAGTGTGAAAACGAGGAGAGTGTTACCTGCAGTCCTGGGAGCACCTGAGTGGTCTGGCCTCAACCTACAAGAGACGCCCGCAGACAGACAGAAAGACCCGGACTCTGGGCGGTGTGTCTGCCATGTTCACGCCACAGAGAGGCTAAGTGGTTTTGAGTTAGACCAGGGTGTGTTGATAATTGTATGACCAATTGAGAATCCATCTACGATTCCACAGTCATCCCACCGCTTTGGACGAATTGCTTGTATTTTCAACATGCCTGTAATGCAATTAGAATAGGTTTACAATAAATAATCAGTTTAAACACAGTCTATTAGGTCAAACCTTTATTTTGCACTCTTTTTATGTTTTCTAATGGTTCTTTCCTTGCAGGTTTTAATTCTCTAATAAAATACTTCAACTAATCCGTTTGCAGAAATCTTTCTACTTCTCCCTAAGTGGCCTTATGACTATGTGAGTAGGCTGAATTACTCCCAGATTGGCATCCTCCTCAGCCGAAACTCAATTTGAACACGCCGACATCCTTATGGTGGGAGCTAGAGAACATTCAATTTGGAGGTGGCGACGTGAAGGAGACTGCGCCATGCGCGAACGTAATATGACAAACAGGGCAGAACATTTCGTTTGGCGTCTTATGATTTAATCAGTCAAAACGGGCAGACATGTTGAGCAAACAGTCAGTTGAGTCCATCCATCGAATCTGGATGAGGACGGTGATTCTATTAGAGAGCTCCTGGAGACGCGACCAACAAGTCTTTGAGGCCGGGGAGAGGACTCGCGCCACAGCTGGCTGTTCATGGGAGCCCAATGCAGACTGACAAGCAAACCGTCTTGTGCTGTACGTTCCAGAACGTTTTCAGCTCGGGCATGATCGCTGACAGGAGCAGCAGCTGCAGTAACTTGACCATCTGAAATTAAATAACATTACAGCTAATTACTATTATTCATGTAGGCCTACTGTTTTCTATAGAAATATAAACAGATGAACATTGACGAAGCCGTGCTGAAACAAATAAAACGAAACAAATATGGTCAATTCAAACGTGAATTAATTCCAAATATTTTTTTAACTTTCGCGATTTTTTAAATTTTAAACTAATTGTTTATCATGTAGCCTACGTGGTAACATATTATTCTATCTGAACGAATCAGTGCTGGTAGGCCTATAATTCTCAAATGTAGGCCCTATGTAGGCTAAAAAAGTAAATATTATTTTTAATCCGCAAATTGATTACAAAATTGGTCAAAGCAGGCGTGGTTGTTGCCAATGCCAAGTGGTGAACAGGAGGTAGCCTACGTTAACAGGACTACAGTCTGTCCTGACCAGGCGCTGTTTCTCTCAAGTGCCCAGTCAAAGACGCATAAGCCCTGTTACCATGGGAGCCACACAGCTCTCTCCAAGCAGCCCCCGCATTTGTAACTGAAATGTAAGCATGCAGTTAACTATCTCAATGAGATCATTACAATAGCACACATCCTGTCTGCTGTTAAAAAGTGGGTGAGGAGACATATTTACATAAGTTAATGATATGAAACCTAAAGGGTCAGGTACTCAGTGGCCTGGCTTAGTGAGAGTGGGAAAAAAGAAATTAAACCGGGATTGAAATATAGACCTGCGTAGGTTGAATGGAAAGATCCTGGTTAAATTATACAAATGAGCCCACTGTGAATACCAAACTCTGTGAAAAGTATTATGTGAGGGAGTATTGTTTGAATCCATAGAGGTTACATACAGAACGAAACTGTAAATTGTTGTGCTGTATTATAGAATGATGGACTGTGGAACATTGGCTTTTCTGGTGATGGGAGAGGAGGGTGGTGGGGTGGAGGATGGAGGGTGGTGGGGTGGAGGATGGAGGGTTGTGGTGTGGGGGTGGAGGGTGGCGGTGGTCCCTTAAGGGGGATCCTTCCTTTTTCCTCCCTTTTAGTATGGAGATCTAAACAGGGTTTTGGGAATGGTGTGTACGTGAGTGTGTATGTGTGAGAGACCGAGGTGGGGGGGGGTTGGAAGAATTGCAGTGCTAGTCGAGGGTGGGGGTCTTCTTCCAAAGAGCCCCATGCTGTGTCCCCTGGTGCCATCTCCCTTTCATCTCTCCTTTCAGCCTCCTCTCCCCTGCTAAGTTCCCAAAGTCCAATTTTCAGCTAATGGGGAGGTCGTGGCAGCAAGCTCAGAGGGCCTGGTAGGACATGATGGCTCCGGGATTGTAAATATTGGTTTTAGAGAAACACAAATGGAGGGCGAGTGCGCAGTGTATGTGCCGGCACCACTGGTGGCCCTATATGCTACGGAATAGATTTTCCATTCTAGTGTGTCACATTCTATTTTCGGAGGTGCTCGGTGGCAGGTACGTGTCATTAGTAACACTTTAGCGCAGTAATGAACCTTTTTATTTATCCGCTGCTCCTCTCATGAATGAATAAGGAGCTGCTCTCCAGCTGTGCCCAGCCGTGAGTAGCAGAGAGAGAGAGAGAGAGAGGGAGAGAGAGGGAGGGAGGGAGAGAGGTGGGGGAAGGGAGGGTAAGAGAAGGGGGGAAAGGGAGACAACTGGAAAGAAAAGGAGAGGTGGATAGGAGAGGACAGGAGGAGAGAGAGGAATGGAGAGGAGAGGGAAACTGGGCTCTGGGGAATATATAGGTAGGTTAAACACTCGTCATTGCTACGCGCACATATGCACACACACTTTAAGGAGCGTACATACACTCCTCACCTCTGTTCCCTGGGGTGATGGACTGACACCCTATTTACACACACGTTTTCTCCCCCCTCTGTAACCCTGACAGCCATGCTAGGAATGCGTTACTCCAGAGACTCAACCCTGAAGCACTGCATCTAAACTGCCCATTCACTGTCAACACGTTTATTCATTTTTTCCCCACTGATAATGAATTATGTTTTTACTTATTTAGGTAACCATTATTTTACCAGGCCAGTTAGGTAAGAACGTATTAATAATAATGACTTGGCAAAAGGCTAAAGACCTCCTGCTGGTGGACTGTAATGTGAAGGTTTCTGTTCAAGTTCCTTGACTCAGTGTGATTAATCAGGCAGCACACCCTGGTCTCCTACTCCAATGACCTCAAATCATCTACCATCAGACCAAGATGACTCTTTTATTGGTTTTAGGGGGCCATTTGAGCCACACAACTGTCAGACATGGCCGTGAACCACCCTACACTACGTGTGTGTGTGTCTGTGTGTGTGTCGGCCTCTCAGTGTCTTTCCTGGTCTAGCCTGGTGCAGTGATGTGGTGTGAGTGTGGGTCGGCGGGGGCAGGGAGGGTGGGGGGGGGGGGGGGTGACTGTGGTCAGGGCCCCCATGTCACGCCCCACACCCCCCCCCACCCCCAGCGTCCTGTCTGTTCATTTCCCTTTCATCTTGAGTGTGAAATCGCTGCCGGTGCGACGCTGACCCCGGCATTAAGAGGTCAACTATTGAAATCTGATGTGCGCCTCTCTGGCTGAGGTACTCAAACAGATGGAGGGAAAAAAGAAGGAGTCGAGGGATCGGAGGTAAGGAGAAACGAGTGGAGAGAAAGGAGGGAAGGAGAAACGAGTGGAGAGAAAGGAGGGAAGGAGAAACGAGTGGAGAGAAAGGAGGGAAGGAGAAACGAGTGGAGAGAAAGGAGGGAAGGAGAAACGATTGGAGAGAAAGGAGGGAAGGAGAAACGAGTGGAGAGAAAGGAGGGAAGGAGAAACGAGTGGAGAGAAAGGAGGGAAGGAGAAACGAGTGGAGAGAAAGGAGGGAGGAGTGGGGAGCTTCATAAGTCCTCCAGAGACATCCGTACCCTGAGAGTGAGCTGAGATGGACTGGACACGTGTTCAAGAGACCAGCCTGCAGAAGGTCAGTCATGAAGCTGCTGTTCACTGTTTACTACCGACAGTGGCCAGTCTTCTCCATGGCCCTGGATCATCAGCAGCATCACTTCTGAATGACAGTCCATAAATTCCTTACCTTTATGAGCCAGCTTCATCAGCCGCATACGCTTTATGAACACAAACTTATTTAACGGTTTTGTAGCTTTACCAGTAGGTACTGGTTGTGTTCTACAGGGAATTACTTCACCTACTTCACTCTCAGAGTATCATCAACAATAACATAAAGTCTGAGGATGTGGTACTGTAGGTTCTTCTCTCAAAACAAAAAGCATGGATTTTGGAGAATGTTTTTCAGAATTTAAGTGATTTAAAGTCCAATTGACCCTTTAGCCCAGTGTGTACTCTCCAAGAAAGCATTTAAAATAGTACTGTAAATGTGAGAAGAAGAGTCTGGTGTCCTCAATTTCCTAATGGCTGGACGTTCATCCTTCTTTCCTCCATCCCTCATCCCTCCATCTCTCCTTCCGATACTCAGTCCTTCCATCCCTCCTCCTTATCTCCCCCGTTCCACCAGACCACCTCCAGCACCTCTGCCCAAATAAAGCGATCCGCTTTCAGATACCCTACCCTCTGACAAATCTATAAGAGTTCACATTTTGCCCAAACTTTGGATCTAAAATACAAACATGTTTTATTCAGAGGGTGTCCATGGTCACAAATAAATAACATTTTTACAGAGGAGCCCAGAGCTGGAGGGAAAATAGAAAGATTGAGGCGAAAGAAAGAGAAAGAAAGAGAGGAAAAGAAAAAGAGGGGAAGGAGACAGAGAGAGAGAGGGATAGTTAGGGAGAGAGAGAGAGAGATAGGGAGAGAGAGGGAGAGAGAGAAACATATCGGAGGAGCAGATAACTGTTAGATATGATTGTGGTGATAAGCAGCAGTAATTTGGCTTTTAGAGATAGCTCGAGGGGCCGCTGTGCTGAGCTCCGCTGATTTACTGTGTGTACGGAAGAGGGTGTTTTTTTTCCCCCCTTCACATTTTTTTATCTCTCCTGTTGAAGAGCTTTTCATCTCAGATGATATTCTCTCTTTTTTATGTATTTTCCCCAGAAGGTGAGATCACAAACCCACAGAAGGCAGAGTGGCATGTTTTAAAGCGACGGACAAAATACAAATATTTGAAAATGTATTTCATGGTAATTATGTCAAGTTTCATGGCCCTGGCGCAGTACTGAGGCACAGCCTGGATGCCTTAATTTGTATAGAAATTGTAATCATTTGTTCATTTCAAGGTGAAAATTGCATTTTTTAATTTAAATTGTATCCTGCGTGATAGGCTATTATCTAGAAAAATTGTCTCTGTGTTTGGAGGTCTATGCCCAGGCTTCACGCCTGTTAGAAGCCCACTTCTCGTGAGAAAGGGCTTATGTATGTTGCTCCTCCCGACTCATAGTTTGTTCTTCACTTAGGCCCGCCACTGTTTCTCCCCTCATTTACATATTTGCCATTAATATTAATTAGTTTGAGAGCACCGCTCAGATTGTAAATGTAAATCAAGCTGGGCTTCACAGGGAGGTTTATCTCACTCTCTCAATCTCTCTTAGATTCATAACTTCACTTGGTGTTTTTTTCTTTTTTCTTCCTCTCCTTTTCAAAATCCTTAAGGGAAGGTGTGCATTGATGTGTGTGTATGCGTGTGTGTTTTAGGGTGTGTGTGTGTGTTTAGAGTGAGTTTTTATGATTCACGTGTCTGTGTGTGTCTTGACGATGAAAACTTTGTAACTGACAAAGATTGATGATAAAAAAAAATGATTTTAACTGTGTATCATAGTTGGAGATGTTGTGTGTGTCGGACAGTATTGGTATTTACTGTAACTTTGTTCTTTGTTCAGTTACAAGCTAAACATGTTTCCGATACTAACAATACCTACTGTTGGTCACAAACAATATCTTCCTGCCAAAGGCAGGAAAGATGAATAGTATGGTATCAAGGTTGTATAGGGCCTCTGTGTCTATCCATCTACCTGTGTGTGTGTGTGTTCATGTGTCGACAAGCCTGTGTATCCATATCCGTGTGTGTTTGTGTGATTGTGTGTACACTTGTGCATGTGTTTACGTGAGGGTATACGCATCCGTGTGTGTGTGCGTGCTTATACATGTGTGCATATACGATACCTGTGTGTGTCTCTGTATGCATGCATATACTTGTGTGTGTATGCACACATGTCGTCTGTGTGCGTATGTGTGTGTGTGTCTGTGGGATCCCGGAGGTGAGAAGTACAAAGCTGGGGCTCAGGTACGCAGCGTATTCCAGCATAATTACAGGATTTGAGGGGATTATTATACTGTAAGTGCTGTCATGGTGACAGCTGGGAGCTTTTTAGGCCCTGTGACACATAAGCTGGAAGAATAAAACCAAGACCCCCGAAGCATCTCTTAATCATTCCCCAGCATGCTCCTCCTCGCTGCTCTGAGCCCTCCCCGAGACTCCACAGCCAAATTAGAATACTATTATCACATCCTTTAATCGTATATATTTTGTCTTTTCTTAAAAAAACTCATTTTTTTTAAAGGATACATGCATTCAAAGCAAACCTCAAAAGACGTTATTTTTAAATGTTGTAATCTTTGAAATATATTATTTATTTTCGGGGCTTAAAATATCTAGGTTTTCTTTTGCAGGGTGGAGGTGATGCCGAAGAGTGCGTTTAAAATGGCTGGCGTTCCATCCTCATCACCTTCACTTCCACTCTCCTCCTACGGCACATTTGGTCTCCGTCTCTCCTTCTGCTGCCTCCTCAATGAAAGAGTTTAGATTACAGAATGGCCAGGTTGATCTTTATAGCCTAAATCAGATCTAAATCTCAGCCTCTGCAGCCATGACAGCATGTGGATCAGTGGGGCTGGAGTCGAGGCTGGAGCTGTAGCTATAGGGCTGTGGCTGTGGTTAGGGTTAGGGTTGGGGCTGGGGCTGGGGCTGGGGCTATAGGGCTGTGGTTAGGGTTGGGGCTGGGGCTGGGGCTGGAGCTGTAGCTATAGGGCTGTGGCTGTGGTTAGGGTTGGGGTTGGGGCTGGGGCTGGGGCTGGGGCTTGAAAAGAACCTAAGGTTGGGTCCGGGCTGAAACCGAGGCCCGAGCTGGAGTCGGAGCAGAGCCTCCTCAAGAGAGAGATAGCGACAGAGAGAGAGGGGCCTCTCGCATGCCCTCCCTCCAGTGGAGCTCAGGAGTGTCATTTCCATCCCTGTGATCTAAACAAACCCATTACCGGTAGGCAGCCACGTGGACGTCAGCCTGGGCAGGACTCAAGCCCCGAGCCCGGGGCACAGGGACCGAAGACTGCAGCAGGGCCCAGGAGCTAAGCCAGCGTGGTACTTAGACACCTTGGATGGCCATAGGTCCACATAGGGGGAGCAGAGGGAGCTGCACTGCACACGGGCCACTCTGGTCTTTATCTGAGACTCTCCAGAGAGCCGAGAGGAATCGGCTCCTGTGGACTGTGTTGATTTCCCCCGCTCCTGTAGTCAATCAATTAAGGGATCAAAAGAGGAGAAGAGGGAAGTGTCACAAAGCTTCTTCTGCGACACCCAATGACACACACACACACACACACATAGAAACACACGTTCACACACATCCCACACACATAAACATTTAGGCATGCGCATCCACATGCACACACACACACGAGACACATGTGCCACAAACACACCCATGCTGTCCTGCTGCCTCTCTGTGTGGCTGAGCTGTCACCTTGTCCTGACAGTCAGGATGGATTGAAAAGCAGGCAGACAGGCCAGTAGACAGACAGACAGATAGGCAGGTTGGCAGGCACACAGACAGACAGACAGACAGACAGACAGACAGACAGACAGACAGACAGACAGACAGGTGGGCAGACAGGTGGGCAGACAGGCAGACCGACTGGCAGGTAAACTGACAGACAGGTAGGCAGGCAGGTACATAGACAGGCACACATATTTCCTAACCACAACTGATAACAAATGTGTCATTCTTCCACGGTCTACCTCTCCCTACCACTCTTCCTCCACGGGCTCCCCCCTCTCAATCTACCTCTCCCTCTTCCTCTTCCTGCAACATTGCCTTCCATTTTTGACGAGGACGGGCACACTGACCTGTTGCCTTTTACGTATAGTGCTTACATCTGATGAGTATGTTTACAGCCCGTGTTTGATCCATTCGTTCACGTGTGGCATTTTACAAGGTGTGTCTAAAAGTGTCTAAAAAAAGGCAACGAAGTGACATAATCTTAAATTTCTGTCTAATGTAGAAAAAATTGTTTTGTGGGCCTCGTTTACTAACAGGATTGCGCCCATTTCAGGCGTAAAATAGTGATTTCTCCCGTCTTTTAACGGCGCGCTAATTAACACTGAAGGGGGGAGAAAGGCGCTGATTGCCTGACGAGGATCTGGTTTGATAAATACCACGCAAAATGCGGAAATACACCGTGCGCTAATTGCGGTTGGGCAAAGGCGCAGATTAAACTGCGGTTGCAATGTTAGTAAATTAGGCCCTGTGTAGTATTTTGCTAATTGTGTGAGGCTGAGAATGTGCTTATAGTTGTGCAACTCTGGGCTGTTTATTTTCTCTTTGAGTGTCAGGTTTCACTAATTGTTTGTTATTTGACATTTTTGTGTCTAAGCAATTGGAAAAAAAATTTAAGTCAACTTCAGCTATAGTGACCACGATAACACTGTGAAACTTCTGTCACATTTAGAAAGTTGTAAACAGAAATTCACATTTAACAGTTCATGTGTAACTGCCTGTGCTTGATCTTATAGTGGAAATATATCCCTACAATAATTGCAGGCATATCGTGTATATTACTAATGTTCATAAAATTAGCAAAAAATGCTGTTTGTTTAGAGGATCATAATGTTTGTTCATTATTATTAATCTACTCAACACCGCATTATTGATTGAACGATGAGAGCCACACTGATACGCGGGTTTTCTATACATGTGTGAGGTTGTCTCTTGCTGTGGTCAAGAGGTCAAGCAGCAGGTCTCGGACAATACACATATAGATAGGAGAATGTGCACTTTAACCTTTGGACAGAGCAAAATGTAGAAAATAGTATAAACGATGAGTGATGACTGCACCACCTGTGTGTTGTTCTTCCTATGCCTTAAGTTGTGGAATGTCTACCGTTTAAGGATATGTTTTGGTGGTTACTATATTTGTATGGTCCAGCTCATATATAATGTCAACCTGAGAGACATGTTTGTCAGTCATGCCAACCACTTTGCGTGTCGTGGTGACCTGATCCGAGCAGCTCGATTAATAAACGAAGTCAACTCTTTTTCATTGTGGTGCGTTCCTTGGCCCATCCTCCGACAGAATATCATCATAACACACACCATGCAGAAATGAAGCATGCTCTGCCCGTTGTTCATGGTGTGAAATGGCCAACCGCTCTTCAACGAACTACAGCAGGGACAGAGAAGGTTCTCTGGCTGGTGATTGGCCATGCAGCTGAGAGTCCATTTGCTGCTCCGTATTGGCTGCTAGCCGCTGCTAGCATACCACAGAGATGTGCTCTGTCTGTGTGCATTCAGGATAATTCAAGAGCACACAGGCCTCAAGCCAGGTCCAGATCCAGGTCTAGGGTCATTAAAACTGTCCTGTCTCCAGTTATGATCCCATACAACTGCATCTGTCTGGCCGGAACCTACTGTGTGATGAATAAGTTGTATTGTATTGTATGGTAGGCTGATTCAAAGACAGACTGACAGACAGACAGACAGACAGACAGACAGACAGACAGACAGACAGACAGACAGACATATAGAGTATTTACAGACAGACAAGCAGGCAGACAGGCATATGTACAGGCAGACAGACAGGCATACAGACAAAAAATATGTAAAAACAGACAGACAGACAGGCATACAGACATATAAAGACAGATAGACAGACTGATTGGAGGAGACCCTAGCTGGACAGAATAAATGATTTTCTACAGCTGTGCTCAGCAGCAGGTCAGTCCAGATGCCCAACTTGGCCAGTGAGCCAGCGATCTCTCTCTCTCACTCCCCCTCACTCCCCCCTCTGTCTCCCTATCTGCCTATCTCTCTATATCTCTCACTCCTTCCCTCCCTCCCTCCCTCTCTCTCTCTCTCTCTTTCTCTCTCTCTCTCTCTCTCTCTCTCTCTCTCTCTCTCTCTCTCTCTCTCTCTCTCTTTCTCTCTCTCTTTCTCTTTCTCTCTCTCTCTCTCTCTCTCTCTCTCTCTCTCTCTCTCTCTCTCTCTCTCTCTCTCTCTCTCTCTCTCTCTCTCTCTCTATCTCTCTCACTCCCCCTCTGTCTCTCTATCTCTCTCTCTCTTTTTCTCTCTCTCTCACCCCCCCCCCCCTTCTCTCTCTCTTTTTCTCTCTCTTTCACTCCCCCCTCTGTCTCTCTCTCACTCCTTTTCTCTTCTTCTTTCTCGCCGTTGCATCCCCCAAAGCACATAATAAACTTCATATGCTATGTACATACACAGGCACCACACTATCAAGTCAAAAAGGACCATTAGCATGTCAGTTTTAGAGATTTAATTCATAACAGTTACGCCAGTGTTACAGTAAAGACAACAGGCTGAAGGTAGTAAATACCAATACAAGTTCCCACTATTCTAATACTTCATACAGCCAAATAAATTATACCATGGTAATATACACACATGCGGAACAGAGAGGGAGGAAAAAAAACACAGATGTCAAATAAGCAAGTCAAGTTAAAAGTGAGCAGGTTCTGTGTGAATGGGGGTGAGGGCGGAATGAAGTGTGTGGTGTGTGTGTGTGGGGGGGGGGGGGGGGGGGGGGGGGGCGAAGGAGTCATTGTATGCTTTAAATATCCAAATGTTTGATTGGTACAGGTGTTAGAATTGAGTTGGCAGACTAGAGGCTTAAAAAAAAGAAATGTCATTTTTCAAATATACACAAAACAAAACAAAGCCTTGACAATTACAGCCTTGACTCTTCCCAGCTCTCTTCACAATACTGGACATTCAGGGAGGCTTATCTTCAGGGGCTCTTGAGACGTCTCTGGCCATCATCTCCCTAGCATCTAGTACTGAACCACTTTCTGTTAACAATATCAGGGGCAGAGTCCAGATGAGCTCTGATTGGTTGAATGCAGAACAACAAGGTTCACAGCTCTGTCTGATTGGTGAAGTCCAGGTGAACCCAGACCATAGCTCGGTCTGATTGGTTGAGTCCAAATGAGCCAGGTCCACAGCTCTGTCTGATTGGTAGTTTACTTAGTCAAGTACACTATTCACAGAAACTCCAGTGGTTATCATCGCAATCCATCTGTCCAATTTCGTCTCAGTCAACTTTTTTATACAGTTCATCAAGTTCTAATGGAATCAAATGTATTTGACTAATTTATACAATTTCTTCTACATAATTGGGCGCAAAACACAGGTTCCTTTGACAAAAAAAAGGAAATCCAAACAGTAGAATACGACAGAAGAACAAGAAAAAGAAACCAGTTGAGAAAACAGAAAAAAACAAAAACATTTACTTCCGCAGATCCCTTTCCTTTTATCTTTCACTCAACATTGTTTTCTGTTTTAGTATAAAACATACTCTTTATAAACAAACGATGCACTGTCCGCAGCTTCATCTGCTGTCCAGTTTCCATTTCTAGGCGACGGAGGACTGAATCTTCATGGCTGAGGTGTGTGTGTGAACCGTAAGCTCACTCACTGAGACCAGAGGAAGTTGTACACACTCACACACACTCAAACACACCTCTGAGATAGGACTCAGCTCTTCATAGACGTCGGGGAGTCGTCTATGGATGCTACACAAATGTCCTCATATTCACTATTCTTGTTGTTTTATTTTCTACATGTGAGTGAGTGGAAGTGCGTCAGGGCCAGAATGTAATGTCCAGTGGATTAGGGGGTTAGGGGCCTGGGGGGTTAGGGGGCTGGGGGGTTAGGGGGCTGGGGGGCTGGGGGGGTTAGGGGCCTGGGGGGTTAGGGGGCTGGGGGGCTGGGGGGTTAGGGGGCTGGGGGGTTAGGGGGCTGGGGGGCTGGGGGGCTGGGGGGGCACCCCCTGAGCGAGGTGCCGTGGAGGAGTTACCTGTGCCCTTTCACAACTGACTGGATTACTTGATTGGCCAAAGTGCACATGAATGGCACAGCTTGTGTATTCTAAATCTCGTCACGGACAGGGAAGGAATGCTTTGGCATCAGTGCCCGTCCGAGGAATGTCCCGAAGGAATGCATTACTTGGTCCAGAGAACTGGGAGGCTTAGACAGTATTATAAGCCTTAAGAAACATGTTAATTACTCCCAGAAAATAGACAACCTGGCTGGTAACTGGAAGGGTCATTGTGAATTAGCCTTGATATTATGTTGGGGTGATTTAATCAGCTTGACTCTGTTAAAACCACAGACTGTGGGAGTCACTAGAATGTGGCGGTCTTGGTAGGGGAGGAGGGGGAGGAGGAGGAGGAGGGGGAGGAGGGGGAGGGGCAGGGATGGGGGGAGAGGGAAAGGATGAGAGAGACTGAGGGTGAGGGTGGATTTAGTCCTCCTTGACAAAGTCCAAATTCCTGAACAAAATACAGTCATTTCCCCAATCAATTTTTTGGGAAACAATGCTACCCCCTCCCCATGGACCAGGGCTGAGGATGGGATGGAGGCATGGGGTGGGGGGGGTGGTAGGAGGGACAGGGGGGGAGCAGGGATGAGGGGGGGGGGGCTTTGGACTTCGAACGACCGCTAATTCCCAGAAGAACCCACCGAGCCAGACTTCCCACAGAGTGGCCAAGTTCTTCAGGAATGTCAAGTTGATGATGAAAGCGGGAAGGTCAAACCGCTCAGGAACATGGTTGCCCTGGGATACGCGGGGACGAGCGGCGGCCTGGAAAACAACGAGCCTCTCTGTCTGACTAGGGCGGACGGGAGGTACGCACACACACACACCACAGGCTCACACACACACACACACACACACACACACACACACACACAGAGGAGACACACACACACTCCTTCTCCACATTCATCTGTTTCCTTTTCACACCAAGGGGCTATCAGAGATAAAAGAGCTACACATGGAATCATTAAGAACAACAGAAATCACATTATTTCGAATGAGAACGGCAACAATCATATCAACAATATAGATTTAAAACAAATGAACAAAGGAATGATGATCATTCGAATGATATTGGCTTTGTGAGCTACTATAAACAGTATGGTCAGAGTTCAGGAGAGGGACGTCCTCATCCACATGTGTCCTCTGGGGGGGGCTGAGCCAATCAGAGGCGTGTTTGTTGAGGGGTGGTGTAGCAGAGTCAGTGTTGAAGCACGGGAATGGAGACGGTAGGGCTTCCTGGTGGCTGGCACTGGGATGAGGACATGTTGATAGGAAATCATCCCCATCTCTCAGTTAGGATCCCAGAACACACACTCTCTCTAACTCACACACACACACACACACACACACACACACACGTACACACACTGGCTGACACTGTGGCTGGGCCAGGAGGGCGTGTGTGTCTGCTAAGCGGTGTGGCTGCAGAGACAGCAGCCGTATGTGTGTGTGTGTGTCCGTGTGGGTGGATGGGATTCAACTCAGGCAGAGCATGGTTTGATTGTGTGTGTGTGTGTGTGTGTGTGTGCGTGTAGAGGTGCGTGTCTTGGTGTATGTGTGTGTGTAGAGGTGTGTGTGTATAGCTGGGTGTGTTCTCTCCAAGGGCTCAGTAAGCCTGTCCTGTCTCCACCTGAAGCAGACCAAGGACTGCAGAGTGATCTCCTAGCTTCATCCTCCTCTGGGTGGAGAGACTCACGTTCTTAGCCAGGTAGTCCACAGCAGCTGCAACACACACACACAGGCAGGAACCATGTTAGACC